>NW_026781234.1:300000-512205 GCF_030144855.1 Hypanus sabinus | reverse complement strand
GAGACTCCGGCCCTCAATCCTATCAGGGAGGGTTAAACAATTTCAACAGAGACAAAACAGCTTCAGTAGAGGACCCGAGCGGAGTCCGTCCCCAAGCTAATCCCATGAATTCGCTCTCTCCTAATTGCCCGTGTGAGTCCCCAAACTCATCCCAGTCAACCATTCTCCCCCCACGGCCCCGTGTCAGTCCCCAGAAAAATATCACGTTCCCAATGTCTCCCCACAACCCGGTGTCAGTTCCCTAACTAATCGTACTGACCCAATGTCTCCGCACAGCCCCGTATCCTCCAAAATAATCCCAACGAACCGCTTTCTCACCACAGTCCCCTTTCCGTCCCCAAACTCTTCCCAGTCAACCACTCTTCCCTCACGGCCCCGTATCAGTACCAAGGCAGGCACCACGGTCCCAATGCCTCCCAACAATCCTGTGTCAGTCCCCAAACTAATCGTACTGACCCAATGTCTCCCCACGGCCCCGTGTCTCCCAAACTAAACCCACCGAACCGCTTTCTCACCACAGTCCCCTTTCAGCCCCCAAACTCATCCCACTCAACCACTCTCCCCCCACGGCAGTGCCAGTATCCAGGCAGACACCACGGTCCCAATGCCTCCCAACAATCCTGTGTCATTTCCCAAACTAATCGTACTGACCCAATTTTACCCCACAGCCCCGTTTCCCGCAAACTAATCCCACCGAACCGCTTTCTCACCACGGTCCCCTTTCAGTCCCCAAACTCATCCCACTCAACCACTCTCTCCTCACAGCACCGTGCCGGTACCCAGAAAAATACCACGGTCCCAATGTCTCACCAGAATCCTGTGTCAGTCCCCAAATTAATCGTACTGACCCCATTTTTCCCCACAGCCCCGTTTCCCGCAAACTAATCCCACCGAACCGCTTTCTCACCACGGTCCCCTTTCAGTCCCCAAACTCATCCCACGCAACCACTCTCTCCTCACAGCACCGTGCCGGTACCCAGAAAAATACCACGGTCCCAATGTCTCCCCAGAATCCTGTGTCAGTCCCCAAATTAATCGTGCTGTCCCAATGTCTCCCCACTGCCCTGTCTCCCCCAAATTAATCCCACCGAACTGCTTCCCCGCCACAGTCCCCTTTCAGTCCCCATACGAATAGAACAGGCCCACCCTCCCTGTTCTGATCTGTTTCAGTCCCCGAACAAACCCCACTATCCCACCGTCGCCCCACAGAGTTATGTATGTCCTGAATTGAATCCAACTGTTCCACACCCTTCCCTCAGCCCTGTGAGGTTCCAGGTTAATCTCGTTGACTCTTCCTGTACCCGGAGCTTCGTTTCTGTCTCCTGACATACCCCAGTTCACCGCGCTCTCTCCATAGCCTCTCGTCCGCCTCCAGAATTATACCACCGGCACCCTCTCTCCCACGTTCTTGCCTCAGTTAGCAAAATAATCCCGCTAACCAATGTCAATAACCAATCTTCACCCCACCGACAGAGATCAGTCCAAATCTCACCGTCTTCGCATTTTTCAATCCAGTAAGCAAGGTTGTTACCCAGAACATTGAGGGATACAAAGTTCTGTGAAGATAAATTTACTTGATTAATGCCTAAAATCGAAAAGTATGTACAGAGCTTCTCTCAGTTGATTACAACATTAATCTGCGATGGGTCTGTCTGGAGGTAGATTCACTCTGTGTCTGACCTCGGTAGTGTGTGATGGGTCGGTGTGGAGGGAGATTCACTCCGTGTCTGACCCCGGGAGTGTGTGATGGGACGGTGTGTAGGGAGATTCACTCTGTGTCTGAACGCGGGGTGTGTGATAGGACGGTGCGGAGGAAGATTCACTCTGTGTCTGACAACGGGAGTTTGTGACGGGACGGTGTGGAGGGAGTTTCACTCCGTGTCTGACCCCGGGAGTGTGTGATACGACGGTGAGGAGGGAGATTCACTCTGTGTCTGACCCCGGGGGTGTGTGATGGGACGGTGTGGAGGGAGATTCACTCTGTGTCTGACCCCGGGGGTGTGTGATGGGACGGTGTGGAGGGAGATTCACTCTGTGTCTGACCCCGGGGGTGTGTGATGATTCCTGTGTTACTGTGGGATCTTCTCGTGCTTTGACACATACCGCTTCTTCCCTTGAATTGATTTCCAGCAGCCTTGAATGTCGGTTTGAACATTCTTGCATCCCTTTTTGGAAAGATATTTCAAACCTGGATACGTAATAACTCCGGTCTTTATTTGTGGCCCAGTCCTTGGAACAACTTTGATCTGAAAATCAGGGACATGGAACAGTGACACAAAGAGTGAATCTCCCTTCACAATTCCCCATCACACACACCCATGGAGACACACAGAGTGAAATTCCCTCCACGCGGTCCCATCACGCGCACCTGAGTTCAGGCAGAGTGAATATCCCTCCGCAACGTCCCATCGTAAATTAACAAGGATCAGATACAGTGAAGATCCCTCCACACCATCCATCACACACTCCTGGGTGAATATAACATAGAATAATACAGGACAGTACAGGCCGTGTGGTCCACAATGTTGTGCCGACACTTAAACCCTTCCTCCCATATATCCCCCTACCTTAATTTCCTCCATATACCTGTCCAGTAGTCTCTTATACTTCACTGGTGTTTCTGCCTCCACCACTAACTCAGGCACTGCATTCCACGCAGCATCCACCCTCTGAGTAAAAAACCTTCCTCTTATATCTCTCTTGATCTTCCTGCCCCTTACCTTAAAGCCATGTCCTCTTGTACTGATCAGTGGCGCCCTGGAAAAGAGGCGCCAACTATCCACTCTACACATTCCTCTTAATATCTTGTACACCTCTAACATGTCTCCTCTCATCCTCCTTCTCTCTTTGTAAAGCCCGAGCTCCCTTAATCTCTGATCATAATCCATACTCTGAACCAGGCAGCATCCTGGTAAATCTCCTCTGTACCCTTTCCAATGCTTCCACATCCTTCCGATAGTGAACCAACCAGAACTGGACACAGGACTCCAAGTGTGGCCTAAACAAACCTTTCTAGAGCTACATCATTACCTCGCGACTCTTAAACATAGAGCATAGAATAGCTCAGTACATTACAGGCCCTTCGGCCCACAATGATATTCCGACCCTCAAACCTTACATCCCATATATCCCCCTACCGTAAATTCCTCCATATACTTGTCTGGTAGTCTCTTAAGCTTATCTAGTGTATCTACCTCCATCACTGAGTCAATCAGTGCATTCCCGCACCAAACACTCTATGAGTGAAATACCTTCCTCTGATATCCCTGGTGAACTTTCTTCCCCTTATCTTAAAGCCATGTCCTTCCGTGTTGAGCAGTGGTGCCCTGGGGAATACGTGCTGGCAGTCCACACTATCTATTCCACTTCATATCTTGTATACCTCTATCACGTCTCCTCTCCAGGCGTGTGTCACCGTTCCCTCTGTCAGACACACACATGACCCCACTCTCAAAATCTCCCACCCACCACCACTTCCTGCCATAGCTTCTCATCACATGCGCACTGTGTCAAACACAGAGTCTCATCATACACACACGGGGTGAGACAGAGATTTAAGATCCCTGCACCGTCCGATCACACACTCACACGGTCAGACGCAGATTGAATCTCCCTCCCCACGGACCCATCATACACTCCAGGCGTCAGACGTGGAGTGAAGCTCCATGCACACTGCCATTTATAAAAACCCGGGACCAGTCGTGGAGTGAAGCTTCCGCCGACATTGTCCCAACAAACACTCTCGGAGTCAGACACAGGCCCGCATTCCAGCGGGCAGACGTGATTTGAAGTTTCTTGCACACAGTCCGGTCACACTCTTCCGGAGTCAGATTCTGAGTGTTACTCCTTGCACAATGCCCCTCACACACTCCCTGGATCAGAGAATAGAATTTAGATTCCTCCACAAAGTCCAATCACACACAGCTTGATCAGACACATGTTGAATCTCTCTCCCCACGGCCCCATCACACACTCCAGCGGTGAGACACAGAAAGAAACTCCATCAGTTCACACGACGAATATTGGAGTGAGAGTGATTCTTCATCGTCAGCTTCTCAACGCACCACATAGCAAATTTCAGACACAGAGTGAAGCTGCCTCCACACGACCCCTTCTCGCACTGCCGAGTAAAGCACAGTGTGAATCTCCATTTTTAAGTCCCATCAAGCATCTCCTGGCGGGTCACAGAGTGAGTCTATCTCTGAACCGTTCCATCACACCCACCTGTGTTTTCAGACAAAGCGAAGCTCCGGCCCGTACCCTCCCATGGCACACTCACAGGGTCAGACTCCCTCCACAATATCCAATCACACAATCCGCTGTCACACAGAATAAATGTCCCTCTGCACTATCCCATTACACACTCCTGGAATCAAACACAAACGCTCTCTGTCTCTATGATCCCATTACACACTCCTGGAGTCAGACACTGAGTGAAGCTCCCTCTGCTACGTCCCATCACTCACCTCTCGAATCAGACACATAGTGAAGCTGTCTCTCCACGATCCCACCACACACTCTTGGATTCCGACACAGAGTGAATCCCCTGCTACACCGTCCCATCACATACTCCACATTCAGAGTGAAACGCTCTCTCCGCGGTGCCATAACACGCTTCAGGGGTCAGACATGGGTTCAATCTCTTGGGACACTGTCCCATCACACCATCCCATTGTCAGACACAGAGTGAATCTGGATCCATACTGTCCCATCACACCCTCCTGGATTCAGTGATAGAGTGAAATTTCCTCCAACCAGCTCCATCAAACACACCAGGTCAAACACAGAGTGAATCACCCTCCATACCATCTCTTCACACACTCCCGATGTCAAGTACAGAGTGACGCTTCCTCTCTCCATGCCTGCCCAGTGATGAGGAGCGGGTGAAAGAGGGGTATGATGCCTCACCTCTGCTGCTGGTCAACAATTCACAGATTTGAGTTTCGTTGACAGATCTGTACTTCGTTTCCATCTCAGTGAACTGGTGTCGGAGATCGCTCTGCATTCCTTGAAGAAGGGACAGATTACAGTTGAGCGCAGAAAGCTTGGATTGAAGGGTTGAGTTTAACTCATGGTAGTTTCGGTGACAGGTTTCCTTAGACTGACGAATCTGTGATACTGAGAGAGATGGTGAAGGATGTTTCGCGTTTACAGTGACACGTGAGTCAGCTGACATCCTGACATGCAGTTTAGAATCCTTTCAAGAATTCATAAAATGGATGCCTCGACATTAAAATCTGCATGTGCAACTTCAGATCCGCCAACACGCCCAAATCTTTATTTCACCCCAAATCCGTGTTTACATGTACACAATCCCAAATCCATGTACTCCTCAAATGTGGGCACCTCATCTACAACTAGGAGCGCACCCTAAAATTCATGCGAATATCATACCCGCGGAGAAACCCACTTGCACATTAGATTACCCCAGAGGAATTATCATTTAAATTAACTTCATTATTCACGTGATCGAAATGAAGCAACTTTGAGATTCGGCACACCTCCAAACCGCAGACACGCCAAATACGTGAGAAATCCGTGCGCATCTCCAAATGCATCCCCACAACTTCAAAACTGTGAACACACATCCGCAAATTAGATTATCTCAAAAGAAAAAAAAATAGACATTCAAAAGTTGACAAAATCTGTGTACAACGAGCCCCACAAATGACTGTCGGGATTTCTGCGTGTTTGGGCTGCGCATGGATTTGTTGGAGCGCACCAATTTGACGATGCACATGAATTTGGTGATGAGCACCAATTTGACGATGCACATGAATTTGGTGATGAGCACCAATTTGACGATGCACATGAATTTGGTGATGCACACCAATTTGACGATGCACATGAATTTGGTGATGCGCACCAATTTGACGATGCACATGAATTTGGTGATGCGCACCAATTTGACGATGCACATGGATTTGGTGATGCGCACCAATTTGACGATGCACATGAATTTGGTGATGCGCACCAATTTGACGATGCACATGAATTTGGTGATGCGCACCAAATTGACGATGCACATGAATTTGGTGATGCGCACCAATTTGACGATGCACATGAATTTGGTGATGCGCACCAATTTGACGATGCACATGAATTTGGTGATGCGCACCAATTTGACGATGCACATGAATTTGGTGATGCGCACCAATTTGGCGATGCACATGAATTTGGTGATGCGCACCAATTTGACGATGCACATGGATTTGGTGATGCGCACCAATTTGACGATGCACATGAATTTGGTGATGCGCACCAATTTGACGATGCACATGAATTTGGTGATGCGCACCAATTTGACGATGCACATGGATTTGGTGATGAGCACCAATTTGACGATGCAAATGGATTTGGTGATGAGCACCAATTTGACGATGCACATGGATTTGGTGATGAGCACCAATTTGACGATGCACATGGATTTGGTGATGAGCACCAATTTGACGATGCACATGGATTTGGTGATGCGCAACAATTTGACGATGCACATGATGATGTGCGCTGATTTCGGTTGCCTTTTCGATCATGGGAAACACATAGATTTGGTGAGTTGACGGATCAAAATTTACGTGCGGATTATTGATGTCGAGGCTGCCATTTTCTCAAATGTTTCTATTTGATTGTTGCTCCGGGAAAATCTGATGTACAAGTGGAGAAGTCCGCGGGTTTAGGGTGCGCACTGAACTTGCGATTGCGCAATTTTATTTTTTATTTTATTTTATTTTTATTTTTATTTTGTTTTTTGTCGGCGAGTATGGGTTGCTCAGTGTCTTGTGGTTCACGTGGATATGGGGTTGTGCCTGAAGTTAGGAGCGTTCTCTAATAAAGGCTTCCAAACTGATTTAGGGGAGTGCTCCGATATCGGGGTGCGCACCTTTTTAGGGAGAGCAAATTTAGGGTAGAGTCTCCACGTTTTTGTGAGCGCATATCGATTTGGTGACATACGTAGGGACTTTGGGATACGTGGTGGTTTTTACCAGACAGCCATTTTGTGTTTGCAATGATTATCCGTCTGGGTCATGTAATATGCCTGTGGGGTGCGCTCGTATTTGAGGATGCGCGCAGATGTGGGGGTGCGGACGGATTTTAGTGATCCAGTTCGGGGTGTAGTCTTGAATACGGGGCAGCACACGGATCTGGTTCGACACGCAGATTTGGGTGTGTCGTCGATCTGCAAAATGAATTTGGCGCACATATGGTTTGCTAACCACTTTCTGAATTTTCTGAATTGATTGAAATGTTGCTTGTCTGGGTTAATCCATTATGCATCTCGGGTGTCAGAGAGTTTGGGGTGCGCACCGATTTTGTGTTTGCGCAGATTTAGGGCTGCTTCGGCATATATGAGCGGCAACCGGTTTGCGATGCGAACGGATTTAGTGAAATTAGCGGATTTGGGGGTACACACAGATTTGGTCTCTTTAGGAGAGTTTCGGCGAGTACATGTGCACAGTGATGTGTGGATTTGGAAGTGATCAAAAATCACTTTCTGATTGGGAGGTTGCACACGATTAGGAACCAATATGGGTGCACAGAACGTCAGTATGGATTTGGGGTACACACGGTTGCCTGACGATTGGGGACGAGGACAGGTTTAGGTGCGTGTCGGCGCGTATGGGTGTACATGAATTTGTTAGTGTCGGTCGAAGTGGGGTTGTGGTGAATCTCAAAGTCATTTCATTTATAGTGTCTTTAATAATAGCTGCACTATGCCCTCTCTTTAAGGTGACTCATCCTTTGGGAAAATCAGATGTGTTCACGTGAGTATCAGCAGGTTTGGTGATGTACACGATCTCAGATGCTCTCAGATTTGGGGTCCTGACAAATGTCACGGTTGTTTCATTGGTAGGTTCTTTATTAATAAATACACTTCCGTTTTTCTACTCTGCTCTTGCTGTGATTTTTAGGTTGGAAGTTGTTACTTTCTGAACTATGTGAAATTATTTCTCATCTCGGATAATCTGTTAGTGGGAGGTGTTGACACGTTCGGTGCGCGCACCCATTTGGGTGTGCATACGGATTTGGGAGTGCACGTGGCTTTTGGTTGTCAGAGGAATTGGGTATAATGTCAAAATACAAATGGTTTATTTTACAAATACTCGGATAAATAATACACTTTAACGTTGAGCCTTGTTCTTGCTATTTCTTAAAGTGGATTAAGCAATCTTGTGAAATAATTGAAATGTTTCTCTCTCGAGGATAAACAATTGTACATATAGTGGCGGACTCGGATTTGGGGGTTCTCAGAGATTTTGACATGTGCGCTGCGAGTTTGGGTACACACGGATTTGGGTGTGTCGGTGGATTGGGTGGGGCGTGACGAATTACAAGGTTGTTTCACTTATGGATACTTTAATAATAGAACTTGGAAGTTTGTTTTAGATAATTGAACGCGAAGCTATTTTGTGAACTGTTTGACGTGACTCGTGATTTCGGATAATCCAGCGTGCATGTGGGTTTGTCGTCAGAATTGGGGTGCGTGTGGATTCATGGCGAGCTCTTACTCGGTCATGCGCACTGATATATGGTTGAATACGGACTTGGGAATGTGCGCAGATTTAGGCGTCTCTTGTCTAATATGGAGGTGCACAGGTTACACCCAGATCTGTGTGTGTCAAACGACCTGGAACTGCAGATGCATTTTGAGATTCGTGCAGATTTGAATGTCGAAGCAGTCATTTTCTGGTCGATTTGAAATGATTCCCTCTGAGATAATCTATTATGCATGTTGGAGAATCAGCGTGTCTGGAGAGAACACTGAATTTTGGGATTACGCAGATTTAGGGCGGTGTCGGCAAATATGCCCTCACACACCAGTCTGGGGATGTGAACAGATTTGGTGATGTGTCCGGCAGTATAGAGGTGCACACTTATTTGTAACGCTCATTGATGAGCGAGGAGCGTGCAGGCCGGTATGTGAATGTTTACTGGTTTTGGCAAATATGTCCTCACACAATAATCTGAGGATGCGAACAGATTCAGTGATTTGGACTTGTTAGATATCTAAAGGTTGTTTCATTCAGAGATAATTTCAGAACCAATGCTCCTTGAACTTTTCACCAGTATTCTTGTAACTTTATGGTGGAGGCAGCCATTTTGTGAACAGTTCGAAATTATTCTTGCCCTGGGGCACTGTATGTGGCGTGTAGGGTTGTCAACGGGATTGCAATGCCCATTGAATTGAACATTACACAGAGTTAAAGCAAAATAGTCAAACATGTAATGCCTTTGATGGTTGGATCTCAGAAGAATGAGGGGGATGGAAGTTGTTTTTGGAAATGACCGAATGTTCAAAGGCATCGATAAAGTAGATGTGGAGAGAAGGTTCCCCGTGGCGGGACAGTCAATACCAGCGGACCCACATCCGAATGGAAGTCCGTCCTTTCAGAACGGAGATTGGGAGTGTTAGGTACACGTAAATGTGTGTGATAAAACCGTCAGCAGCAATAGAACAGACCTGGAGTCTGGTTTTGCTGTTAGCAAACATCATTCAATCAGCAACCACTTAATATAGCATCTAAACCAGGTAAATCGAACGTTAGCAGAGTTATGCTGATATCGGCGAATAAATTAAAGTTCCCAAACTCATTCAGGTTCGGCTGACAAGAGTTACAGTCTGACGATGGTCTGTAAGAAAGTTCAGTTCAATCCACAGGACTGAGGTGAGAGAGAGGTATTTGTAATCTGAATAAACAGGGGTCGTCGGTCTTGCCGTTCTCCTCTGAATTCTTCAAGTTAGTCAAAGGTACCGTCTTCAAGTGGTAAATCTACTAACCCAGGCCAGGGTTAAACACACCGGTAGTTTGCACAGCGTCACCCTTGCACTCCCTGTGACGGCCTCTGATCAATCTCACTTGATCGATCCTCAATCCACCCTCGTGTGCACTCGAAGAGTTCATCCAGTGACTCCTTCGTCACCGGTCTCTGTGAGTCTCTTCTGTTTGTCTGCCAGAAAGACAGTCGACCACACACACGCTGAACATCAGCTGTCCATCATGTAACTCCTCCTCGCTCTCCATAGCAAATCGGGCAGCAGTTGAAGACATCTGCTTTTCGTAAAAGTGTATTCACTCTCTCTCTCTCTCTCTCTCTCTCTCTCTCTCTCTCTCTCTCTCTCTCTCTCTCTCTCTCTCTCTCTCTCTCTCTCTCTCTCTCTCTCTCTCTCTCTCTCTCTCCCTGTCTCCTTAAAGGCACAGTCCATAGCGAATGAAACATAAGATCCTATCACAGGAGGAATTACACAGGAGGGTTGCACAGTCGGCTGTGGAGTCTGACTTTAGATATATTGAAATCAGAGACTGACAATTCTTGATAAATCAGAGCATGAAGGAATACAGTGGAAAGGCAGAAGATCGGGGCTGAGGGGGAAATGGATCAGACATGATGAAATGTCGCAGCAGACCCGATGGCCTAATTCTGCTCCTATATCTCATGGTCTGATTATAGGTTCCTGTGTTGCCGGGTGTCAGCATCTCAGTGGATCTGACCTGGTGGGACCAACCGAGACTGGCGGACAAGGATAGATTGACAGAGACGCAGGAGAGGAATAGTAGGAGAAGTAGGAACAACTGAAATGGGTAGTGGTGCACAGTCAAGGGGAGTCAGGGAGAAGGGGTTGGTTTCAGTGGATGGATGGGGTATCGTAAAACGGTTCGGAGGTCGGAGAGGGATGAGATGACGGAGACGAAGAAGGTTATAGTTGAGTAAGTACACGAGTTGGAAAGTCACCTCGCAGTTGAAAAAGACGTTCGAGAAGGGAACCAGGTTCGGCTCTGCTCGTCCCCTTCTCTTCTGTGACCTCTGATCCGATGGCCGATGTGAGAATCATCACTCAGATGACTGAACACTCGCCGGTCCCCGGGTTCCGAATGTCTACCTGCTGGGCCACTGGAAACCTTTGCCACCACCAGGCTGGACTGTTCAAGGACTCGGTGGCGAGGAAGCTCATAAAAGGTTCGCATTCATCTTCCGGGTACGGATTTAATTTTAAGGCTCTGCTGTGGCCTCATTTGGAGTGTGATTCCCTGTCACTTTCACTTTAAGACTCGGACTGACAGTTTCTGCCTGTCGCAATCCTTCCTGGAAAGTTTGTGTTTCAGGCGCTCGTGCTGAGCACTCAGTGCTCAACCGTAGAAAATCCATTTCCAGCGCTGTTGGTTGTGATCCGACACCTCCCAGTATTCTTATGAAACAGCGCCTGGGCTCCAACTGAGAAGATGCATCTTTGCCAGAAAACAGCCTGGCCGAATACACACTTGCCAGATCATTCCTGCCTCCAAAAAATGTCAGCCTTCATTCAATTTAGAACTAAACCCGAGGTCCTAAATACCCCTTTCCATAATCACCTTGAATCTAAATGGCAATATCATCCCTTTAAGACTCGGACTGCCATGGGATGCAAAGTGGTCGCCTGCTCAAACTTTTGTCCCCTGCCTTCTTCCATTCCGCAGGAGGAGATCCAGTGTTGCACACTGTGGTTGGAATTATCTACCTACAGATTATGGAAACTTCCTTGAAAACATTTACGAAGCTACCCCACTGGTCCTTTCACGGAA
Source organism: Hypanus sabinus (assembly GCF_030144855.1). Taxonomy (NCBI): domain Eukaryota; kingdom Metazoa; phylum Chordata; class Chondrichthyes; order Myliobatiformes; family Dasyatidae; genus Hypanus; species Hypanus sabinus. The sequence continues at coordinate 500,647 of NW_026781234.1, read as the reverse complement.
CGGGGCTCACAGTTAATACCTGTTAAAATCACCCAATATCACAACCTAATGTTTCTCTCCAGGTTTGTTCCTCTGAATCCCCGGGACTATTAGGTGTTTGATAATATGGAACCATGATCGAGTTCATACCTTTCTTATTCGTCAGTTCCTACAAAAAAAACCTCACCGGGACGGGTTCCCCAGTCTGTCCTGACTGAGCACTGCCGTGATATTTACCCTGACTGTAAAGCTGTCCCTCACCTTTGATTTATTTGCTCATTAGCACGACTAAACCAGCCGAAACCCGGAATATTAAGCTAACGGTCCTGCCTCTCCTGCAACCAATTCTCACTACTGGCTACAACGCCATACTTCCAGACGTTGACCCCCGCCCTGAGCTCATTTGCCTTTCGTACAATACTTACTGTACTGAAACGTACGCAGCTCAGAACGTGAGTCCCAGCTGGCTCAACATTTTGCTTCCTGACTTCGTCGGAGGCCTTAACGACATCTGTTCCAACAAGCTTTCTTCTATCTGTGATGGCATTACGGTTTTCATCCCCCTGTATCTCTTGTTTAATGCCCACCCCACCCATATTTTATCGCAAAGATTCCCGATGAGATATTAATTCAACTCAAGTAGATGTATAAACCGTGAGAGCCTTCATCTGGCAGAGGAAGTGAAGGAGCTGCGCAAGGCAGGCCGGTTTGGCGTGGTCTCCGGGCAGGAGTTTGTGCTGCCCCCCAGTGTTCGCTCGAAAGAAGACAGGCTCTGTTGTGGTCGACTGCAGATATCAGTGGTATTCAGTTGACCCAATGTCTCAAACTGCGTTGGTATTTTTTTTTATTTTGTCCATATTATTTGTGCTTTGTTCCGCGTTTGAATGCTGACAATGTGTTTTGCAGCTTGTTTCTGGAGTAACGCTGTCTCGTCCGGCGAATCCATGATTCAGTCCAGACCTGTGAGATGTATCTGCACTTGGTCATTTTAACCTGTCTCTCCCTCCCAGAGGTACACAAACTGGTGTACCTGTTAATGAGCAGCTTGTCCACAGGGGGATGTTGTACTGGTCCTGGTTGATTAACCCCTTTGAATCAACGGACTGTCACGCAGTTTCCTGTGAACTGAATATTCGGTCTATTTTCCTTCCAATATGACTTGACAAAGAGTCATCGTGTAACGACTAGATGATGACAGGCATTGATCGTGTGAATAGTCCGAAGCACTTTCCCGGGGCTGAAATGGTTGCCACTAGAGGACACAGGTTTAAGCTGCTGTGGAGTAGGTACAGGGGCGATGTCAGGGGTAAGTTTTTTACTAAGTGAGTGGAGAGTGCGTGGAATGGGCTGCCGCCGACGGTGGTGGAGGCGGATTCGATAGGGTCTTTTAAGAGACTTTTGGACAGGTACATGGAGTTTAGAAAAATGGAGGGCTATTGGTAAGCCTGGTAATTTTTTTAAGGTCGGACGTGTTCGGCACAAAATTGTGGGCCGCAGGGCCTGCATTGTGCTGTTTGTTTTCTATGTTCCTATGTTTCTATCTTTATATTCTCTTGCTGATGAACCTGCCTTGCTGATTGGTTGTTGTGTAAACAAACGCGAGGCACTGGTTTATAATGCACACATTTCCCGGTTCCGAACTCTGATGGGAGGCTGTCCCAAGAGGAAAATATATTTGAGTCTCTGACAACGTGAGTCAGACCCTGACCGAGACACCCTCCATACCATCCCAACATACACACTCACCCGTCCCCTCACACACTCCCAGGGTCAGACACAGAGTGAATCACCCCCCACACCGTCCCATCACGCACTCCCGGGGTGAGACACAGAGCCAATCTCCCTCCACACCATCCCATCACACATTCCCGGAGTCTGACACAGAGTGAAGCTCACTCCCCACCGTCCCATCGCACACTCCCGGTGTCAGACACAGAGAGAGTCTAACTCCACACCGTCCCATCATACACTCCCGGGGTCAGACACAGAGCGAGTCTAACTCCACACCGTCCCATCACACACTCCCGGGGTCAGGCACAGAGTGAATCTCCCTCCTCACCGTCCCATCACACACTCCCGGGGTCAGACACAGAGTGAATCTCCCCACACACCGTCCCATCACATACTCCCGGGGTCAGACACAGAGTGAATCTCCCCCCACACCGTCCAATCACACACTCCCGGGGTCAGACACAGAGTGAATATCCCTCCGCACCGTCCCATCACACACTTCCGGGCCAAACAGAGTGAATCTCCTCCACATTGATCCATCACACACTCCCGGGGTCAGAGACAGTGTGAAGGTCCCTCCACAGAGTCCCAGCACACACTCCTTTTGTCAGACACAGAGTGCAGCTCCCTCACACCGTTCCAAGGCAGACCTCCGGGATCAAACACGTGATACTCCCTGGACACTGTCCCATCACATTCTTTCTGGTACAGACACAGAGTGAATTCCCTGTTCCCCATCCCTTCAGACATTCACGATTCAGATATTGTTTAGTTCAACTGCATCTCCCCAGCTAAAAACCCGCACAAACGCATCACACACTACCCAAGTCAATAGGAGAGCTAACCCCCTCAGTCCTCAAGACTCCCCTCTCAGCAATCACCAGCACTCCAACATCCCAGTCGTCTGGAATTCTGTCCCGGATACTGTGAGTGCGCGTGACAGGATGTGGATTATTCAGCGCGCACGTGTTCCAAGTTTTAATCAGCGTCTCCAAATCCCGGGCGGGTGTCCGTCCCTCTCCACCGGGATGATAGACTCCCTCATCCGGAAACCACAGTCGGCAGCAATGTTACCGAGCGACAGGTTGTGCTGAGGAAGCAGGGGGCTGGTGAAGGACTCAGGCAGAATCGAAGAATTAGAACCGATGGGGCAGATAGAATACAGGGCCGGGAATCGGATGGTCCTGCAATTTGAAAATAAGATAAATAAAAACGTAGCCTATTTTCTTGATGGTGATGATTTATTTTTTAACCCAGGCAAACTCTTTATTTTCTATTCCTTAACAGAATAGTTCGGGTCAATTTCAACCCGACCCAATCATCCCCTCAAAACAGTGTCTACACAAAATTCTGAACGACAGATCTATTTAGAATGTATAAATTGCCTGTCTGACATTAATAAATGGATGATTAGTCCTTAATTAATATTTCAGAGATCTAAAATCTATTTCAATAGATACGGATCAAATCTGACCCGGATCAGCCTCAATGTACAAAAAATTGAAGCACCTGTACAAAAGTTTAAGATTTTTAAATATTTCCAAGTTTGCACATGTTTGGGTCACTTTAGGAAAAGTCATCACATTTCGGCTGAAAATGGCATTTAGGGTATTTTAGTGTTGTCACATGTCAAAACGGGTCATACATGACCGGCACAGTGTGTCAGGGTTAAAAACAATCTGCGGTGCAGAGGGATTTGGGAGACTTCGTGCAGCTTTCCCAGAAGATGAACCTGCAGTTTGAGCTGGCCGTGAGGAAGGCAAATGCGATGACAGCATTCTTTTCGAGAGGGCTGGGACGTAAACGCAAGGACGTCAGTCTCAGGCTTAATACATCACCTGTGAGGTCACATTTGGAGTTCTGTGAGCAGGTGTCGATCGCTTATCACACAGGGGATGTGAGACATTGGAGACGGTTCACGGGAATGATAACGGGATTGGACGTCGTATTATAGAAGGAGTATTTGACAGCTCCGGGAGACAGAAAACCCACACGCAGTGATTTAGGAACAGCTTCTTCCCCTGCGCCATCACATCTTTCAATGCGTCAGCAAGTACTCGACATCTTTGCGGTGTTTATTAATATTTGCAGTTTACATTAATTGTACATCTTTGCGCCGTACTGATGCTTCAAAAGAACAAATTCCAGGCGTTATAAGTTTCAGATAATAAATGAAATAGCGATTCCTGAGGAAAACATCCGATACGACTGGACAGGACACTTGGCACGCTGGTGATCACTAGTCACACTGAGTACAGGAGTTGGGAGGTCTCGTTGCCGTGGTACAAGAGGGGCACAGACAGAGGGAATGCGGACAGACTTTCACCCAGGGTTGGGTTATCGAGCACCAGACGGGACAGGAATTGAGGTGAGAGTGAATGGAAAGCAGAAAGAGAGAGGGAGAGATAAATCAGGGAGACGGAGATGATCAGCGAGAACGGGGAGGGGAGAGAGAGAGTGTCTGAGGGAGCGAAGGGGAGAGAGATGTAAGAGGTGTGCAGAGGGAGAAGAGAAAGAGCGGGCGGAGAAAGATTGAGGAAATAAGGGGAGGTGAGGGGGTAGAGAGAAAGGTAGAGGGACCGGGGAAGAGCGGGACGGGGGAATGGCGAAAGAGAAGGGGATAGACGGCGAGATGGATTTGTCGGTGTCTGGTGGGGAGAATATGATGGCAACAAGAGGAGATGGAGTAGGAGGGAGGGGCAGAGAATGCTGGGAGGGAATTTGAAAGGATTTAGGCGTGAGAGTGAAGGGGAGAGAAGGAGGAGAAAATGGGGGTAGTCACTTGATTCATGTCTGCTCCACTGGCTGTTGACAGAGACCTTGGATCTGTTCAGGAATATCTGGGAACAAAGGTGCCGACTTCTCGCAGATGAACGGCCAATCACCATCACACATGATACTCCTTACGCACTGACTACAGACGGGCGTTCCAGAGGACAGCTTGTACAGGAGACTCCGGCCCACTTTCCTATCCAGGAGGGTTAAACAATTTCAACAGAGACAAAACAGCTTCAGTGGAGAACCCGAGCAGAGTCCGTCCCCAAGCTAATCCCATGAATTCGCTCTCTCCTAATTGCCTGTGTGAGTCCCCAAACTCATCCCATTCAACCACTCTCCCCCACGGCCCAGTGCCGGTACTCAGAAAAGTACCACGGTCCCAATGTCTCCCCACAATCCTGTGTCAGTCCCCAAACTAATCGTACTGACCCAATGTCTCCGCACAGCTCCATATACCCCAAACTAATCCCACCGAACCGCTTTCTCACCACAGACCACTTTCAGTCTCCAGACGAATCGAACAGGCCCACCCTCCCCCCTCTGATCTGTCTCAGTCCCCGAACAAACCCCACTGTCCCACCGTCTCCCCACAGACCTATGTCTGTCCGAAATGAATCCCACTGTTCCACCCTCTCCCCTCTGATCTGTCTCAGTCACTGAACAAACCCCACTGTCCCACCGTCTCCCCACAGACCTATGTCTGTCCGAAATGAATCCCACTGGTCCACCCTCTCCCCTCTGATCTGTCTCAGTCACTGAACAAACCCCACTGTCCCACCGTCTCCCCACAGACCTATGTCTGTCCGAAATGAATCCCAATGTTCCACACTCTTCCCTCAGCCCTGTGTGGTTCCAGGTTCATCTCGTTGCCCCTTTCTCTACCCAGAGCTTCGTGTCTGTCTCCTGACATATCCCACAACACCGCGCTCTCCCCAGAACCTCTGGTCCGCCTCCACCCTTATACCACTGGCACCCTCTCCCCCACGTCCGTGCGTCAGTTTGGAAACTAAATCCGTTATCCAAATGTGTTCCATCGCACTGTATTGGTCTCCAAACTAATCCAGATTTCCTACTCTAGCCGCTCAGAGCCATGTCACTCACCAAACTATTCCCTCTCCTCACAGCCCGGCGACTAACTTCAAAATAATCCCGGTGCACCGCGCTGTCCTCACCCACATGCGCCATTACCAAAATAATCTCTGTCACCGTTCTCTTCCCACTGCCCGCTGGCAGTTTCCGAAATATTCCCACTGCCCTGTCCTTCCCCGACATACACGTGTCGGCCCCAAAATATTCCCATTGTTCAACCTCTGGCACAGAGGTTGAACCCTCAACTAGAAAGGGGAGGAGGGAAGAGAAGGGAGCGATAGTTGTAGGGGATTCTATAGTCAGGGGGGCAGATAGGAGATTTTGTGGGGCAGATCAGGAGTCTCGGATGGTATGTTGCCTCCCTGGTGCCAGGGTCCGGGACATCTCAGATCGGGTGCAGGCTATTCTTGAGAAAGAGGGCATGAACCCAGATAAAGTTGTCCATGTAGGGACCAACGATGTAGGTAAGGTGAGTGAGGGGGTCCTGCTTAGAGAGTTCAGGGAGTTAGGAGTGAAGCTGAAAGGCAGAACCTCCAGGGTGACAATCTCGGGATTGCTACCTGTGCCACGTGCGAGTGAGGCGAAGAATAGAATGATTATGCACATCAATACGAGGCTGAGAGCATGGTTCAGGAAGGAAGGGTTCAAGTTTTTGGATAATTGGTCTTTCTTCCAGGGACTTTGGGATCTGTTTCGAAGGGACGGTCTACATCTGAACCGGAGGGGTACTAACATTCTTGCAGGAGTGTTTGCCAGTGCTGCTCGCGGGGGTTTAAACTAGATGTGCAGGGGGCAGGGATCCAGATCCAGAAGGTTGGTCAGAAGGAGCATTGGGTTAAATGTGTAGAAGGTTTGGGTGATCTTGAGAAGGTCATCAAAATTCAGGGTGCAATTAGCCCGATGGAAGTTCAAGGAGCTGGGTTAGGTACAGTAGACTGTGTTTTAAGTAAAGAGAGGAGGAATGGGATCAGAATTCTATACTTGAATGCGCGTAGTGTCAGAAATAAGACAGATGAGCTTGAAGCTCAGATGAAAATGGGGAACTACGGTATTGTTGGGATAACGGAGACATGGCTGCAAGGGGATCAGGCCTGGAAATTGAGTGTACCAGGGTATACGTGCCATCGTAGAGACAGAAATATAGGAAGAGGGGGTGGGGTGGCCCTGTTGGTGAGGAATGAGATTCAGTACTTAGCAAGAGGTGACTTGGGAACAGGGGAAGTAGAGTCTGTGTGGATTGAGCTGAGGAACAGTAAGGGTAAAAAGACCCTAATGGGTGTTGTGTACAGGCCCCCAAACAGTAGCGTCGATATTGGGTACAAGTTGATTAGGGAGTTAACTTTGGCAAGTGCTGAATGTAATGCAGTCGTTAAGGGAAATTTCAATATGCAGGTGAACTGGGAGAATCAGGTAGGTGCTGGACCCCAGGATAGGGCGTTTGTGGAGTGTCTAAGGGATGTATTTTTGGAACAGCTTGTGATTGAGTCAACCAGCAACGAGACTATTTTGGACTTGGTGATGTGTAATGAACAGGAATTGATAAGTGATCTTGAAGTAAAGGAGCCATTAGGAAGTAGTGATCATAACATGATAAGTTTTTATCTACAATTTGAGAGGGATAAGGACAGATCAGAGGTTTCAGTGTTGCAATTAAATAAAGTAGACTATGGAGCCATGAGGGAAGAGCTGGCCAAAGTTAAATGGGCGGATGCCCTGGCAGAAAGACAGTGGACCAGCAGTGGCAGATATTCTTAGGCATAATACAAAAGATGCAAAAGCAGTTCATTCCAATGAGAAGGAATGGTTCAAAGAGGGGGAAGGAGCCACAGTAGTTGACAAAGGAAGTCAGAGATTGTATAGCATTAAAGAAAAAGAAGTATGACAGGGCTAAGATGAGTGGGAATACAGATGATTGGGAAAGATTTAAGGAACAGCAGATCTTAACTAAAAAAGCAATACGGTGAGAAAAAAAAAATAGATATGAGCTCTGTCTAGCCAGGAATATAAAAGGGGATAGCAAAAGCTTTTTTAGCTATGTGAAGAGAAAGAAGATAGTTAAGAACAAAGTTGGCCCCTTGAAGAATGAATTGGGAGAAATTGTTATGGTTAACAGGGAAATGGCAACAGAATTTAATGCGTACTTTAGATCTGTCTTCAACAGGGAGGACACAAGCAATCTCCCAGATGTATGAATGGGCCATGGTCATAAGATATCAGAGGAATTGAGAGAGATTGACTTTAGGAAAGAAACTGTGATGAGTAGACTGGTAGGACTGAAGGCTAATAAATCCCCGGGTCCAGGTGGACTGCATCCGAGGATTCTAAATGAGGTGGCTCAGGAAATTGCGGATGCATTGGTAATCATTTTCCAATGTTCCTTAGATCCAGGATCAGTTCCTGTATATTGGAGAGAGGCTAATGTTATCCCACTTTTCAAGAAGGGAGGGAAGGAAAAAACGGAGAACTTTCGCCTTGTTAGCCTAAATTCAGTCGTGGGGAAGATGCTTGAGTCCATTATTAAGGACGAAATAGTGGCACATCTTGATGGCAGAAATAGGATTAGACCAAGCCAGCATGGATTTACCAAGGGCAAATCATGCTTGACTAATCTGTTGGTGTTTTTGAGGGTGTAACAAGGATGTTAGACGAGGGTAAGCCAGTGGATGTTGTGTACCTAGATTTTCAGAAGGCATTCGATAAGGTGCCACATAGGAGATTGGTGTGTAAAATCAGAGCTCATGGCATTGGGGGCAGGGTTTCAACATGGATAGAAAACTGGTTGGCAGATAGAAAGCAATGGGTAGCAGTGAATGGGTGTTTCTCGGACTGGCTGGAGGTGACTAGTGGGGTACCACAGGGCTCTGTATTGGGACCACAGCTCTTTACGATTTATGTCAACGATTTAGATGAGTGCATTGAAAACTATATCAGCAAGTTTGCTGACGATACTAAACTGGGTGGCAGTGTAACATGCGAAGAGAACGTTAGGAGAATACAAGGAGACTTGGATAGGCTGGGTGAGTGGGCAGATACTTGGCCGATGTCATTCAATGTGAATAAATGTGAAGTTATCCACTTTGGAAGCAGGAACAAGAGGGCAGAGTATTGTCGGAACGGTGTAGAGTTAGGTAAGGGAGAAATTCAAAAAGACCTAGGAGTCCTAGTTCACCAGTCAATGAAGGTGAATGAGCAAGTGCAAAAGGCAGTGAAGAGGACAAATGGAATGTTGGCCTTTGTTACAAGGGGAATTGAATACAAGAGCAAGGATGTCCTTTTGCATTTGTACAGGGCCCTGGTGGGACAACACCTGGAATATTGTGTACAATTTTGGTCTCCAGGTTTAAGGAAGGACATTCTGGCAATTGAGGACGTGCAGCGTAGATTCACTAGGTTGATTCCTGGGATGGCAGGGCTGTCTTACGCAGAGAGATTGGAGAGATTGGGCTTGTACACGCTGGAAATGAGGAGATTGATAGGGGATCTGATTGAAATGTTTAAGATAATTAAAGGATTTGATAGGATTGAGGCAGGAAATATGTTCCAGATGTTGGGAGAGTCCAGTACCAGAGGGCATGGATTGAGAACAAGAGGTCAGTTATTTAAAACAGAGTTGAGGAAGAGCTTCTTCTCCCTGAGGGTTGTGGAGATGTGGAATGCACTGCCTCGGAAGACGGTGGAGGCCAGTTATCTGGGTTCTTTCAAGAAGGAGCTGGACAGATATCTGATGGATACGGGAATCAAGGGATATGGGGACAAGGCAGGGACTGGGTATTGATAGTGAATGATCAGCCATGATCTCAGAATGGCGGTGCAGACTCGAGGGACCGAATGGTCTACTTCTGCACCTATTCTCTATTGTCTATTGTCTAACCTTACCCCCTACCCACGTACAGTCTACAAAAAAATCACAATGGCCCTCCCTATTACGTCAAAACTACTTCATTCCGTAAACTAATCACATTTTCTCCTGTGAGGACTATGTCAATAACCAATCTTCATCCCACAGATTAGTTAAAATCTCACCCGTTTTCACATTTTCCAATCCAGTAAGCAATTCTGTCCAGAAGATTGAGGGTTACAAAGCTCTGTGAAGTAAAATTTACTTGATTAATGCCTAGAATCGAATAATATCCACGGAGCTTCTCTCAGCTGATTAAAACAGCAATCTGGGATGGTTCTGTCTGGAAGGAGCTTCACTCTGTGTCTGACCCCGGGATTGTGTAATGGCGTGACGTGGAGGAAGATTCACTGTGCCTGACCCCGGGAGTGTGTGATGGGACGGTGTGGAGAGAGATTCACTCTGTGTCTGACCCCGGGAGTGTATGATGGGACGGTGCGGAGGGAGATTCACTCTGTCTCTGACCCCGGGAGTGTGTGATGGGACGGGGTGGAGGGAGATTCACTCTGTGTCTGACCCCGGGGATGTATGATGGGACGGAGTGGAGAGAGATACACTCTGTGTCTGACCCCGGGAGTGTATGATGGGACGGTGCGGAGGGAGACTCACTCTGTCTCTGACCCCGGGAGTGTGTGATGGGACGGAGTGGAGAGAGATTCACTCTGTGCCTGACCCCGGCAGTGTGTGATGGGACGGTGTGGAGGGAGATTCACTTTGTGTCTGACCCCGGGGGGGGGTGTGATGGGACGGAGTGGAGAGAGATTCACTCTGTGTCTGACCCCGGGAGTGTGTGATGGGACGGTGTAGAGGGAGATTCACTCTGTGTCTGACCCCGAGAGTGTGTGATGGGGCGGTGTGGAGAGAGATTCACTCTGTGTCTGACCACGGGGGTGTGTGATGGGACGGAGTGGAGAGAGATTCACTCTGTTCTGACCCCGGGGGTGTGTGATGGGACGGAGTGGAGAGAGATTCACTCTGTGTCTGACCCCGGGAGTGTGTGATGGGACGGTGTGGAGGGAGATTCAGTCTGTGTCTGACCCCGAGAGAGTGTGATGAGACCGTGTAGAGGAATAATCACTCTGTGTCTGACCACGGGAGTGTGAGATGATTCCAGTGTTACTGTTGGATCTTCCCGTTCTGTGACACATACCGCTTCATCATTTGAATTGATTTCCAGCAGCCTTGAATGACGGTTTGAACATTCTTGCTTCGCTTTTTGGAAAGATGTGTAAATCGTGGATACGTAATAACACCGGTCTTTATTTGCGGCCCAGTCCTTGGAACACGTTTGCTCTGAAAATCAGGAACATGGAACAGTGACAGAAAGAGTGAATCTCTCTTCACACTTCCCCATCACACACACACGGCGTGACACACAGAGTGAAATTCCCTGCCCGCTGTCCCATCACGCACACCTGAGGTCAGGGACAGAGTGAATATCCCTATGCAACGTCTCATCGTAAATTAACATGGATCAGACACAGTGAATTTCCCTCCACACCATCCATCACACACTCCCAAGGGTCAAGAAACAGTCTGATTACAACATAGAACATAGATTAATACAGGACAATACAGACCGTGTGGCCCTCAATGCTGTGTCAACACTTAATCCCTTCCTCCCATATATCCCCCTACTTTAATTTTCTCCATATACCTGTCTGGTAGTCTCTTAAATGTCACTAGTGTATCTGCCTCCACCACTGACTCAGGCAGTGCATTCCCACACCAACCGCTCTCTGAGTGAAAAAAAAAATCGTCGAATAACCCCGGTGAATCTTCTTCCCCTTATATTAAATCCATGTTCTCTCGTGTTGAGCAGTGGTACCATGGGGAATAGGCGCTGGCTGCCACTCTATCTATTCCACTTAATTTCTTGCATACCTCTAGCATGTCTCCTCTCCAGGCACGCGTCACCGGTCCCTGTGTCAGACACACACTTGACCCCACCCCCAAAGTCTGTCAACCAACTCCCCCTTCCAGCCATAGCTACTCATCGCACGCACACTGTGTCCCATCATAAATATACGAGGTGAGACAGAGATTTAAGATCCCTGCACCGTCCGATCACGCACTAACACGGTCAGCCGCAGAATGAATCTCCCTCTCCACGGACGCATCACACTCTCCAGGCGTCAGACGTGGAGTGAAGATCCCTGCACACTGACTTTTATAAACGCCCGGGGTCAGACGTGGAGTGAAGCTCCCTGCACACTGACTTTTATAAACGCCCGGGGTCAGACGTGAAGTGATGCTCCGTGCACACTGACTTTTATAAACGCACGGGATCAGACGTGGAGTGAAGCTCCGTGCACACTGCCTTTTATAAACGCCCGGGGTCAGACGTGGAGTGAAGCTCCGCATACTGCCTTTTATAAACGCACGGGATCAGACGTGGACTGAAGCTCCCTGCATACTGCCTTTTATAAACGCACGGGATCAGACGTGGACTGAAGCTCCCTGCATACTGCCTTTTATATACGCACGGGATCAGACGTGGAGTGAAGCTCCCTGCACACTGCCTTTTATAAACGCACGGGATCAGACGTGGACTGAAGCTCCCTGCATACTGCCTTTTTTAAACTCCCGGGATCAGACGTGGAGTGAAGCTCCCTGCATACTGCCTTTTATAAACGCCCGGGATCAGACGTGGAGTGAAGCTCCCTGCACACTGCCTTTTCTAAACGCACGGGATCAGACGTGGACTGAAGCTCCGTGCACACTGCCTTTTATAAACGCACGGGATCAGACGTGGACTGAAGCTTCGTGCACACTGCCTTTTATAAACTCCCGGGATCAGATGTGGAGTGAAGCTCCCTGCACACAGCCTTTTATAAACTCCCGGGATCAGACGTGGAGTGAAGCTCCCTGCACACTGCCTTTTATAAACGCACGGGATCAGACGTGGAGTGAAGCTCCCTGCACACTGTCTTTTATAAACGCCCGGGGTCAGACGTGGAGTGAAGCTCCCTGCACACTGCCTTTTATAAACGCACGGGATCAGACGTGGAGTGAAACTCCCTGCACACTGCCTTTTATAAACGCCCGGGATCAGACGTGGAGTGAAGCTCCCTGCACACTGCCTTTTCTAAACGCACGGGATCAGACGTGGACTGAAGCTCCGTGCACACTGCCTTTTATAAACGCACGGGATCAGACGTGGACTGAAGCTTCGTGCACACTGCCTTTTATAAACTCCCGGGATCAGATGTGGAGTGAAGCTCCCTGCACACTGCCTTTTATAAACTCCCGGGATTAGACGTGGAGTGAAGCTCCCTGCACACTGCCTTTTATAAACGCACGGGATCAGACGTGGAGTGAAGCTCCCTGCACACTGTCTTTTATAAACGCCCGGGGTCAGACGTGGAGTGAAGCTCCCTGCACACTGCCTTTTATAAACGCACGGGATCAGACGTGGAGTGAAACTCCCTGCACACTGCCTTTTATAAACACCCGGGATCAGACGTGGAGTGAAGCTCCCTGAACACTGCCTTTTATAAACGCCCGGGTGTCAGACGTGTTGTGAAGCTCCCTGCACACTGTCTTTTATAAACGCCCGGGTGTCAGACGTGTTGTGAAGCTCCCTGCACACTGCCTTTTATAAACGCCCGGGGTCAGACGTGGGGTGAAGCTCCCTGCACACTGTCTTTTATAAACGCCCGGGGTCAGACGTGGAGTGAAGCTCCCTGCACACTGCCTTTTATAAACGCACGGGATCAGACGTGGAGTGAAGCTCCCTGCACACTGCCTTTTATAAACACCCGGGATCAGACGTGGAGTGAAGCTCCCTGCACACTGCCTTTTATAATCGCCCAGGGTCAGACGTGGAGTGAAGCTCCCTGCACACTGCCTTTTATAAACACCCGGGATCAGACGTGGAGTGAAGCTCCCTGCACACTGCCTTTTATAAACGCACGGGGTCAGACGTGGAGTGAAGCTCCCTGCACACTGCCTTTTATAAACGCCCGGGATCAGACGTGGAGTGAAACTCCCTGCACACTGCCTTTTATAAACGCCCGGGATCAGACGTGGAGTGAAGCTCCCTGCACACTGCCTTTTATAATCGCCCGGGGTCAGACGTGGAGTGAAGCTCCCTGCACACTGCCTTTTATAAACACCCGGGATCAGACGTGGAGTGAAGCTCCCTGCACACTGCCTTTTATAATCGCCCGGGGTCAGACGTGGAGTAAAGCTCCCTGCACACTGCCTTTTATAAACACCCGGGATCAGACGTGGAGTGAAGCTCCCTGCACACTGCCTTTTATAAACGCACGGGATCAGACGTGGAGTGAAGCTCCCTGCACACTGCCTTTTATAAACACCCTGGATCAGACGTGGAGTGAAGCTCCCTGTACACTGCCTTTTATAAACGCACGGGATCAGACGTGGAGTGAAGCTCCGTGCACACTGCCTTTTATAAACGCCCGGGGTCACACGTGGAGTGAAGCTCCGTGCACACTGCCTTTTATAAACGCCCGGGGTCAGACGTGGAGTGAAGCTCCCTGCACACTGCCTTTTATAAACGCCCGGGATCAGTCGTGGAATGAAGCTCCCTGCACAGTGCCTTTTATAAACGCACGGGATCAGACGTGGAGTGAAGCTCCCAGCACACTGCCTTTTATAAACGCCCGGGATCAGACGTGGAGTGAAGCTCCATGCACACTGTCTTTTATAAACGCCCGGGATCAGACGTGGAGTGAAGCTCCGTGCACACTGCCTTTTATAAACGCCCGGGGTCAGACGTGGAGTGAAGCTCCCTGCACACTGCCTTTTATAAACACCCGGGATCAGACGTGGAGTGAAGCTCCCTGCACACTGCCTTTTATAAACGCCCGGGTGTCAGACGTGTTGTGAAGCTCCCTGCACACTGCCTTTTATAAACGTCCGGGGTCAGACGTGGAGGGAAGCTCCCTGCACACTGCCTTTTATAAACACCCGGGATCAGACGTGGAGTGAAGCTCCCTGCACACTGCCTTTTATAAACGCACGGGATCAGACGTGGAGTGAAGCTCCCTGCACACTGCCTTTTATAAACACCCGGGATCAGACGTGGAGTGAAGCTCCCTGTACACTGCCTTTTATAAACGCACGGGATCAGACGTGGAGTGAAGCTCCGTGCACACTGCCTTTTATAAACGCCCGGGGTCACACGTGGAGTGAAGCTCCGTGCACACTGCCTTTTATAAACGCCCGGGGTCAGACGTGGAGTGAAGCTCCCTGCACACTGCCTTTTATAAACGCCCGGGATCAGTCGTGGAATGAAGCTCCCTGCACAGTGCCTTTTATAAACGCACGGGATCAGACGTGGAGTGAAGCTCCCAGCACACTGCCTTTTATAAACGCCCGGGATCAGACGTGGAGTGAAGCTCCATGCACACTGTCTTTTATAAACGCCCGGGATCAGACGTGGAGTGAAGCTCCGTGCACACTGCCTTTTATAAACGCCCGGGGTCAGACGTGGAGTGAAGCTCCCTGCACACTGCCTTTTATAAACACCCGGGATCAGACGTGGAGTGAAGCTCCCAGCACACTGCCTTTTATAAACGCCCGGGATCAGACGTGGAGTGAAGCTCCATGCACACTGTCTTTTATAAACGCCCGGGATCAGACGTGGAGTGAAGCTCCGTGCACACTGCCTTTTATAAACGCCCGGGGTCAGACGTGGAGTGAAGCTCCCTGCACACTGCCTTTTATAAACACCCGGGATCAGACGTGGAGTGAAGCTCCCTGCACACTGCCTTTTATAAACGCCCGGGTGTCAGACGTGTTGTGAAGCTCCCTGCACACTGTCTTTTATAAACTCCCGGGTGTCAGACGTGTTGTGAAGCTCCCTGCACACTGCCTTTTATAAACGTCCGGGGTCAGACGTGGAGGGAAGCTCCCTGCACACTGCCTTTTATAAACACCCGGGATCAGACGTGGAGTGAAGCTCCCTGCACACTGCCTTTTATAAACGCACGGGATCAGACGTGGAGTGAAGCTCCCTGCACACTGCCTTTTATAAACACCCGGGATCAGACGTGGAGTGAAGCTCCCTGCACACTGCCTTTTATAATCGCCCGGGATCAGACGTGGAGTGAAGCTCCCTGCACACTGCCTTGTATAAACACCCGGGATCAGACGTGGAGTGAAGCTCCCTGCACACTGCCTTTTATAAACGCACGGGATCAGACATGGAGTGAAGCTCCCTGCACACTGCCTTTTATAAACACCCGGGATCAGACGTGGAGTGAAGCTCCCTGTACACTGCCTTTTATAAACGCACGGGATCAGACGTGCAGTGAAGCTCCGTGCACACTGCCTTTTATAAACGCCCGGGGTCACACGTGGAGTGAAGCTCCGTGCACACTGCCTTTTATAAACGCCCGGGGTCAGACGTGGAGTGAAGCTCCCTGCACACTGCCTTTTATAAACGCCCGGGATCAGACGTGGAGTGAAGCTCCCTGCACACTGCCTTTTATAAACGCACGGGATCAGACGTGGAGTGAAGCTCCCTGCACACTGCCTTTTATAAACGCCCGGGATCAGACGTGGAGTGAAGCTCCATGCACACTGTCTTTTATAAACGCCCGGGATCAGACGTGGAGTGAAGCTCCGTGCACACTGTCTTTTATAAACGCCCGGGGTCAGACGTGGAGTGAAGCTCCCTGCACACTGCCTTTTATAAACGCCCGGGGTCAGACGTGGAGTGAAGCTCCCTGCACACTGCCTTTTATAAACGCACGGGATCAGACGTGGAGTGAAGCTCCCTGCACACTGCCTTTTATAAACACCCGGGATCAGACGTGGAGTGAAGCTCCCTGCACACTGCCTTTTATAAACGCACGGGATCAGATGTGGAGTCAACCTTCCGTCTGCAATGTCCCATCAAACACTCTCGGAGTCAGACACAGACACTCATTTCAGCGGTCAGACGTCAGCACAACGACCTGTCGCACACTTCGGTTGTCAGACACAGAGGAAGGCTCCCTCAACACCGCCCCTCACACACTCCCGGGGTCAGACACAGAGAGAAGCTGCCTCCACACGACCCATATCACACTCTCGAGTATAGCACAGTTTGAGTCTCCATCCTTACGTCCCATCAAGCATCTCCTGGCAGGTCACAGAGTGAGGGTCTCTCTCTGAACCGTTCCATCACACCCACCTGTGTTTTCACACAAAGCGAAGCTCCACCCACACCCTCCCATGTCACACTCACCGGGTCAGACTCCCTCCACGATATCCAATCACACAATCCGGTGTCACATAGAACAAACCCTACATCTGCACCGTCCCATCACACACTCCTGGATTCAACCACAAACGCTCTCTCTCTCTACGATCCCATTACACACTCCGGGAGTCAGACACAGAATGAATCCCCCTCTGCAACGTCCCACCACTCACTCCCTGTATCAGACACATACTGAAGCTTTCTCTTCACTATCCCATCACACTCTTCCCTATTCAGACACAGAATGAATCCTCCGCTACAACGTCCCATCACTCACTCCCGGATTCCGACACAGAGTGAATCTCCCGCCGCACTGTCCCATCACATATTCCGCATTCAGTGTGAAACGCCCTCACCACGGTGCGATAACACATTTCAGGGGTCAGACATGGGGTGAATCTCTCTGGGCAGTGTCCCATCACACAATCCCGCTGTCAGACACAGAGTGAAGCTGGATCCATACTGTCCCATCAGACATTCCCGGAGTGGAACGTAGAGTGAAGCTGAAATTTTACGTCTCACAATCCCATGGACAGACACAGAGTGAATCCACCTCCACAACATTCCATCACGCCCTCCTGGATTCAGTGATCGAGTGACATTTCCTCCAACCAGCTCCATCACCCGCTCACCAGGTCAAACACAGAGTGACTCACACTCCATACCATCTCTTCACACACTCCCGATGTCAAGCACAGAGTGACGCTTCCTCTCTTCATGCCTGCCCTGTGATGAGGAGCGGGTGATGCCTCACCTCTACTGCTGGTCAACAATTCACAAATTTGAGCCTTGGTTTCTTTGACAGATCTGTATTTCGTTTCCATCTCAGTTAACTGGTGACGAAGAACGGACAGATTAGAGTTGAGCGCAGAAAGCTTGGATTGAAGGGTTGAGCTTAACTCATGGTAGTTTCGGTGGCAGGTTTCCTGAGACTGACGAATCTGTGACACTGAGAAAGATGGTGAAGGATGTTTAGCGTTTGCAGTGACACGTGAGTCAGCATATAACAATAAAACAATGATAGCACAGAAACAGGGTATATCGGCCCTTCTAGTCCATGCCAAACGCTGACTCTCACCTAGTCCCAGCGACCTGCACTCAGCCCATAACCCTACACTCCTTTCCTTTACTTTCGAATTTTACTTTAAATGACAATATCGAACCTGCCTCTTACCACTTCTACTGGAATCTCATTCTACACAGCCACCAATCTCTGAGTAAAGACATTCCTTCTCCTGTTAACCCTAAGCTTTTGCCCGCTAAGTCTCAACTCATGTCCTCTTGCTTGAATCTCCCCTATTCTCAATGGAAAAGCCTATCAACGTCAATTCTATCTATCCCCCTCATAATTTTAAATACCTCGATCAAGTCCCTCCTCAACCTTCTACGCTCCAAAAAATAAAGACCTAACTTGTTCAGCCTTTCCCTGTAACTTAGGTGCTGAACCCCAGGTAACATTCTAGTAAATCTTCTCTAAACTCCCTCTATTTTGTTGACATCTTTCCTATACTTCGCTGACCAGAACTGTACAGAATACTCCAAATTTGGCCTCACCAATGCCTTGTACAATATTAACATTACATCCCAACTCCTATACTCAATGCTTTGATTTATAAAGGCCAGCGTACGAAAAAGGTTTCTTCACCACCCTATCCACATGAGATTCCAACTTCAGGGATCTATTTTGGTGTCAGTGTCACGGTGAAGGGTGTCACAGTGAAGGAGGTGCTGATGGCACAGTGAGAGGCGACGGCGCCACCTTGAGAGGCGCGTCTGTGTCACACTATGATGTATATTAATGCCCCGATGAAGATTTTGTTGATATTACAATGGGGGTCTGCTTCAGTATCATGCTGGACATGTCCGATTTGCTGTGAGGGACGTGTGAGGAAACTGTGAGGAGGTTCTGTGCCCCGTCGAGAGGTGTGCCGGATCACAATGAAGTGTATCTCGATGTCAAGTCGAGGAAAATGCCAGTGTGGGGGGACTTGTTGTGTCACCGTGGGTGGAGTATCTGTGCCATGGTGTGGGGTGGGCTGGTATCACAGAGCGGGGAATGTCAGTGTCATTATGAAAGACATGTCATTGCCTCGCTGGGTGTGAGACGGTCACGCTAAGGTGTGTTTCGGTGTCACAGAGAGCACTATGTCGGTTTCATTGCGAATTTAGGTGTCGGTATCACGTTAAAGGGATGCCTGTGTCAGGGTGAGGTGTGGGTAACTGCCTGAGCGAGCGGTGCATCGGTTTTTATGTTGAGGAGCGATACTGTCTCGGTAAGGGGTGTTAATGCGACTTCTGAGTCTTTGTCACGGTGTGGTGCGGACTGGATCACGTTGTGGAGCGTGAAAGTGTCACGGTGTACGGTACCTCAGTGTCACGGTGTAGAGCGTGTCGGTGTCACTGTGAGGTGTGTTTCGGTGTCGCTTAAGGAGTTTATCAGTGACACGGTCAGGAGCATGTCGATATTACAGTGAGGGGTAAGTTGCGGTTGGTGTGGCAGCAACGTGTGTGTCACGGCGATGGGGTATATCAATGTCCTGGTGAAGGTTTTGTTGATGTTACAACGGGGTCTGGGTCATGTTTGTGTCACGCCGATGTTCGTGTCAGTGTCGCGGTCAGGAGTATATCTGTGTCTCGTTGAAGGTCGTGACCGTGCTCCGGTAACAGCATTATTGATGTTATGGTGAATGGCGTGTCGGTGTCAGGACGGGTCTTGAATTTGTTACGGTAAAGGCCGTGTTTTTATCACGGCCAGGTGTGTGTCCGTGTTGTGGTGATGGGGTTTTAATCGGTGTTTTACAATAACAATTTATTCCACTCTCTTTACGTATGGTCTGACTCCACCGGGAGAAGGTTCCACTCACCATGGATCGAGAGACCGGCCACTGTCACGATGAAGGCGGACGTAACGAGGCAGAGTAGGCAGATCAGACGGTGCGGTCTATTTCCGATCTGCACTTTCGGCTGCTGTTCATGCGCAGCTGTGGAGAGACCACAAGACCATGCGATTATAAGATATAGCAGCAGCAGGAGGCCATTCGGTTATTCAAGTCTGCCCCGCCATTCAATCATGGGCTGAACCAATTCGTCCGTCATCCCCACTCCCCTGCATACTGCAAATACCCTTCGATGTCCCGGCTAATCAAGAAACTATAGATCTCTGCCTTAACTGCACCAAATGATTTGGCCTCCACAGCCGCTTGTGGCAACAAATTCCACAGCTTTACCAGTCTCTGACTAACACAGAATTTTAGCTGCATCTCTGTTCTAAAGGGGCCATCTTCAATCCTGAAGTGGTGACCTCTTTTCCTAGACTCCCCTATCACGGGGAATAACTTACTGTATCTAATATGTTCAGGCCTTTAAACAATCGGAAAGTTTCTGTGAGATCCCCCTCCCCCCTCAGTCTCCTGAACTCCAGGGAATACAGCCCAAAAGCTCCAGATGTTACTCATACAGTAACCTGGAACCATTCTGGTGAATCTTCCCTGAACCCTCTCCAATGTTAGCACTTCCATAAAGAGCCCCAGACGGCAGAGAATACTCCAAGTGTGGTCTCCGCCTGCCTCAACATCACATCCCTGTTCTTATGTTCTGAACCTGTAGAAATCAATGGCAACATTGCACTCACCTTCTCCACCCCCGACTCAAACTGGAGACTGACATTTAGGGTATCCAACTCCCTTTGCACTACTGCTTTTTGAATTTTCTGTCCATCTAAATAATCGTCCGCCCGTTCATTTCTCCCACCAATGTGTGTACGCATACATTTTTCCAAAGTTGTATCTCATTTAGGGTAAGATGCCCTCGGGTCTTTTATAGAAACATGGATAGGTACCCTACACAGAAAGAGAGTCTTTTTAGAGACTCTGGATATGTACATGCAACTTTGAAAAATAGAGGACGAACGGGAAGACCAGTCATTTCTATTGTAAGTATATGGTCGGGACAACTTTGTGGGCCGAAGGGACTGTGTTGTGCTGTAGGTTTTCCATGTTGGCTGACGGTGTCCTCTGGTGTTCCACAGGGTCTTGTTGTGTCCGATTATTCTTCTATTATGTCAAAGACTTGGATGCTTGAATTAATACGCCGGCTTCAGTTTGCATAAGACGTGAAGATTGCTGGAGGACAGGGAAGTTTAAGGAATGAAGGAGTCTGTAGGAGGTCGGGAGATACAGGTCGACAGGCTGCTGAAGAAGGTGTTCGACACGTTTGCCTTCATCAGTCAGGACACTGAGTCCGGGAGTCGGGAGGTCACATCCCAGTTGTACAAGACGTCGGCGAGGAGGCACTCGGAGTACGGTTCAGTCTTGGTTCGCCCTGCTACAGGAATGATGTAACTGAGCTGGAAAGAGTGCAGAGGGAGATTTCCCATGATGTTGCCCGAACTCGAGGGACTGAGTTATGAAGTGATGTCGGGCAGTTCAGGGCTTTGTTCGTTGGAGTGTAAGGGTGACCTCACAGAGGGGCTTTGTTCGTTGGAGTGTACGGGTGACCTCACAGAGGGGCTTTGTTCGTTGGAGTGTAAGGGTGACCTCACAGAGGGGCTTTGTTCCTTGGAGTGTACGGGTGACCTCACAGAGGGGCTTTGTTCGTTGGAGTGTACGGGTGACCTTACAGTGGTGTACAAAACCATGTGAGTCACATCAGCTACAGTCACGGACCAGAGCTTACACGGTGAAGGTGAGAGAGGACAGAAATTTAATTGGGCACCCAAGAGACTAATTGTTGTACCCAAATGCTCGTCAGTATGTGAGACGAGATGCTAAGAATGTGGCTGAAGGAGGAAAAATTGCTGTATTTAGAAAAACACACACAGTTCTGCATATAACTCGTGACGTGTCCAGAGTGGCGTCATAATTGTGAACTCTGACCTGGTTGTGCATTGGTTGACAGCTTGCGGGGTCCTGCGGCAATGGGACGAGCCTGATCCTCATCGATGACGGGCTCGTCGTTCGGTAATTTCACCTCTGCGCAGGTGGAGCTCAGATCGCCTGGGACGCAGAGCGAGGGAGGAACAGAGAGAAGGTGATAGAAAGAGGAGTGAGGGCAGAGAGAGGGAGCAGAAAAAGGCGAAAGGAGAGTAGGGAAAGTGTGGGTTAAGTAAAGTGGGGAAAGGATGAGAGGCAGTGAGAATGATGTGAGGGAACGGGGAACACAGGAGGAGAGAGGATGATAGATGGAGACAGTGGTGAGCGATAGAGGCAATGAGCGGGAATATAGGAGAGAGAGAATTGGAATGAGAATGGTTAGGAGAGACGGAGAGAGTGGCAGAGGAAGAGAGTGTGGTGGTAGAGGGTAAGAGTGAGGGGAGGGAGTGGGACGAGAGAGAGAAAAGAGAGCGGAGGGAGATAGGAGAGTGAGGTTAGAAGAAAAGTGGGATACCGAGAGGGTAAGGAACAGAGGAAGAGAAAGACAGATTGTGAGAGAGGGGAAAAGGGGAAGGGACAGATAGAGAGAAGAGGTGGCGGAGCGGGAGATAAACGGAAAATGGGGAGAAGGGGAGAGAACAGTTTGAGAGGGGAGCGGAGATAGCCGGAGGTGAGTGAATGAGCGTTGAATGAGGGAAAGGGTAAGAAGGAGAGTGCGAGGGTGCGGAAGGGAGAAAGGGGGAGTGTGATAGACGGTCGAGTTTGGAGAGTTGGGCAAGAGAGGGGAGGGGAGGGAGGTTGAAATTTGGGAGAAGGGGAATTGGTTGGAAGAGGAGAGGGAAAAGGGCATGGGGAGAGAGATGGATGGGGAGAGATATTGGGATTTTCGATAGAAGTGCAAAATTAGAGAGAGTAGGCAGAGAGAGGGGCAAGGGTGGTAAAATATGGAGAGGTTGAGAGGGGAATGAAAGATGTGTGAGCGGGAAGGTGGTGGAAGGCAAACTGAGGAAAAAGGGAGTGGAAGAATGGAGGGAAAGCGCGGAATGGAGGAGAGACAGATGGCGACAGAGATCAGAGGAGAGAGAAAAGTGGTTTGAAAGTTGAGAGAATCGTTCAAATTTTCTACAGCGCTGCCTCCTTTCCGCTTCTTCCACGACTCCCTCATCACCACCCCTCCAATGTTGTTTCCTTTTTATCGACCCTCCCACAGAAGTCCCTCCTCTACGAGCACTCCCACGGCGTTCCATCCGCTCCGTTCTCCCCACTGTGCTCCCTCCTCAATGTCCTATTCCCCTCAGCGACCACTCGCACTGCAACCCCTTTTCACCGAATTCCACGCCACACCCACCACTCCACGCCTCCCAGAGAATCCCCTCCTTAGCGCCCCCTCCCACAACACTGCCTCCTCACCCCATCCAACAGGGCTCTGTCCAGACATCCAGTCACGAAGGCACCATCCACACCAAACACCGCCCCCCGCTTCCAATGTGCTGAATGCTCACTGTACGTCCAAGAGCGCCCCCTCCACACCGACACTCCCACAGTGCTCCCTCAGTATGGTCTATATCACGAGTTCCCTCTGACGTATTCGCCAGCAGTCAATTTTAGGGGTCAACTGTACTTTGCCCTGAGATCTCTCGAAAGGAATGGACACGTCACCTAAACACAGTCAATCCAACAAAGATGAAACTGACCTTCATCTCTCCGGACCCGGGGCGCCGAGATGGCCGTGACATTCATTTGCACGTACGATACATCCGGTGCAGCTGGGGACAGAATATCTGAGGGTGAGAATCTGGGAGAGGCTTCCTCCTCAAAGTCGCACCACGCATTCCAGGGGTCAGACGCAGAGTGATTCTCCCTCCACACCGTCACACCACACACTCCCGGGGTCAGACACAGAGTGAATCTCCCTCCACACCGTCACAACACACATTCCCGGGGTCAGACACAGAGTGAATCTCCCTCCACACCATCAGACAACACACTCACGGTTGAGGCACAGAGAGAAAATCTCTCCAGGCAGTCCTATCACACATTACTTGAACAGAAACACAGTGCAGCTCTCGCCACACTGTCCATTCACAGATATAGAAACCATACCGCCATCTAGCGTTTTGGCGGTGGATTGCAGATCGACGCAGAAATACCAACGCACAGATATGAATGCTCGCAACGGCGCAGGCCACTTACAAAGGCTACGCATTAGGCTACTGCGCAGAGTATAAATCAGCCTTAAAACTTCCTTCACAGCGACTCGTCATGAGCTCCTGGGGTCAGACACCGAGTAAAGCGCCCTCAGAACCGACCGACCACTCCACATCCCCGGGGTCAGCCATGGAGAGTAGCTCCGTCCACGCTATCCTATATCATACTCCCACGGTCAGAGAAAGCGGTAGCCTCTCTCCCTCTCTCCGCACCACTCACCTGCCGAAGGAGCTTGTGGGTCCGTTCTTGTATACCGCATGTTCTCGTAGATCCCGCTCTCGTCCATCCTGTCGAGTCTCTGAGCTCCTGAAAGTGACGGGACCTTCGGGACAGGAAACCCGGAGTGGGACACCGTGGTCCACTAACACCTGATGAACAGCCGATAAAGAGAGGGACAGAGATGAGAGAGGAAGTGCGGGGAGGAGAGAGATTGTGTGTGTGAGAGAGGGTGCATGAGTGAGATGAGAGTGGCGGGGGCGTGATGATGAGAAATAGAGGGAGGAGAGAGATCTGGAGAGTGACTGGCCAAAGGAAACACTCCAGCACACAAGCACATACTGACTTCTGACTTCCTTGTACTCGATCTTCCCATATCGCACTGCAATCTCTCTCTCTCTCTCTCTCTCTCTCTCTCTCTCTCTCTCTCTCTCTCTCTCTCTCTCTCTCTCTCTCTCTCTCTCTCTGTCTCTCTCTCAAACTCCATCTCACTCTCACTTCATCTCGCTCTCATTCTCCCGCTCCGACCTTCTCCGACCTTCCTGCTTTTATCACTCTCTCCATTCCTTCTTCCCTTCCTTTCTCTCCCCGATTCCCCTTTGCTGTCCTAGTCCCACTCGCTCTCCTTCCACATATCCTTCTACACACCCCTTCCGAATTTTTCGATGGTGGGGTAGGGTTTTGTGCTTCTTAACTCGGTACACGCAGCCGTCGTTCACCTTCTCCTATTCCCCCAATACCCACCCTCCTCACCCGTTCACTCCGTCTGCCTCCTTCGTTTCTCGTTGCTTTCCCTCCACACCCTCTTTCGCTTCTCCATCCCACCCCCACACATTTCTTCTTCCCTCTCCCCCACTCGTCCTTCCTTCCCCTCTTCCCTCACCACCCTCCCTCCATAACCCTCAGTCCCACCCTCAGCCCTCACCCGCTCCTTCTGTCCCTCTCACCATTCCTCCCTTCCCCACCATCTCCCTACATACGGCCGTTCCAGAGGTCTTGACTTGTGTGTCTGCCTCAGAGACTGCGCGTCTGTGTCTGTGTGTGTCTGATAGCTGTTGTGTTGCAGAGGGAAGAGGAAGGAAGGAGAGGCGAGGAGTGGGCGGGACCGGGTTGGTGACATTGCACACACGACACTAACCAAATAATCGGTCTATCTACACAGCACTGTGCAGAGTCTCAGAACCGAGGGGCAGATGTCGAGTAGAACATGACGTAAGACCAGGCGACAAAACTCCCCAATCTTCCTGAAAAATCACGTGAACAGAGAAAGGGAGATTTGTAGAGGAGGGGTCGGGTTGCCGCCAGAGATGTGGTGGGCTGTTGCTGATGGAGCTGTACAAGCAAACTGAGAGTTGTGACGTAGAGGCCGGGAATGAGGCAAAAGGGTGCAGTGGAGCAAAGGGGTGACTGAGTTGTGGAGTTTAGGCGAGGTAGGTTGTAACGGAGACGGCAGAGGAGTCAGGAGCTCACAGAGATGAACAGTGGTGAAAGAGAGGGCTGGGAATAAGTAGACACCTCGTCTCTGTCATCTCTGTTTCAGTGTCAACGTCAGAACGTCCTTCAGGTGTGTGAACCCTCCCAAGGTGTCAGTCCTCTATGATGTCCTAATAGGGATCTGCAGACCTGTGTCAACCAACAGACTGGATCTAAATGGAGAGAAAACTGAAATATCTTTGATTTGGGAGACTTTGTGCATGATTCCTTTCAGGTTAACTTTTAGTTTGAATTGACGGTGAAGAAGGCAAATATGATAATCGCGTTCCGGGTCGTCCAGAATATATAAATAATTTTAAAACATTGAGACTTTATGAGACGCTGGTGAGGCGTCATTCGGAGCGTTGTCGGTGGTTTCTAGACCCTTATCGAGGAAAGGATGTGTTTACATCGGAGACGGTTCAAAGCCGGTTCACAAGAATGATTTCAGGATTGAATGGCTTGTCATACGGGGAAAATTTCATTGCCCTGGCAGTGAGTTACTCACTGTAACTCAGAGGGATACGACGTGAATGATGGCTGTTCCTCTATTCTGAGGCTGTATCTTCTGGTCTTTGACTATCCCAGCACAGGGCAAATCCACTAAACATCCCCTCCAGAAAAAAAACCTTTCAACGTTCGAGAGGTTTCAATGAGGTCACCCCTCGTCCTTCTGAATTCCATTGAATACCGACCCAGAGCCACCATACGCTCTTCATATGACAATCCTTTAAATCCCGGGATAATTTTCGTGAACCCCCTTTAAACCCTCTCCAGTTTCCGTACAGCCTCGGTAAAATAAGCGGCCCAAGAATGGTCTCAATACTGCCCGTGACGCCTCAGCAGAGCTTGATGAGTTCAGAACGAGAAATCCTAGCGTAAAATTTCCCTGGAAATAAATGCTCACGTGGCAGTGGACTTCCTGATCACAGATGCAACATTCAAATTAACCTTCAGGGAATTCTCACAAGTCCCTGTCAGTGTCAGCCTCAGTTTGTGGTTTCCGTTTTCTCTACAGTTACAAAATTGCCTCCGTTTTCGTTTCTTCTGCCAACATGCGTGGCCTTTTACTTCCCAACACTTGTATTCATCTGCCACTTCTTTGACCATTCTCCTAATTTGTCCAGTTTCATCTGTAGACTCTCTACCTCCTTATAACTGTCTGCCCCTCCATTTATCTTCCTGTAGTTTGCAATCTTTGCAACAAAGTCATCAATTCTATTATCCAAAATATTGACACAGAATGTGCAAAGTATCGGTCCCGACATAGACCCCAGTGGAACAGGATGAGTCACCGGCAGTCAATCAGAATAAAAAGACGTTTGCCATTATTCCCACTCTTCCCCCCCCCTAAATAGCCACTGCCTTATACATGCTTGAATTTTCACTGCAATACCATGAGCTCGTAGCTTGTTAATCAGCCTCATGTGTAGCACCTTGCAAAGGTCTTCTGACAATCCAAAGAACACGACATTAAACGATTCTCCTTCGCGGATCCGCATGTTATTTCATCAAAGGTTACAGCAGATTTATCAGGCAGCTTTTTCCCTCAAAGAAACTCCGGCCGATTATACCATATGCCTCGAACTAGCCTGCGACCTCATCCTTAAAAATGGACTCTAATGCCTTCCCAACCACAGAGCTCAGAATAACTGGCTCAGAGTTTCCTTAACAATGGTCTCTAATACTTTCCCAACCGCAGAGATCAGACTAACTGGCCTAGAGTTTCCTTAACAATGGTCTCTAATACTTTCCCAACCGCAGAGATCAGACTAACTGGCCTAGAGTTTCCTTAACAATGGTCTCTAATACCTTCCCAACCAGTGAGCTCAGACTAACTGGCCCAGAGTTTCCTTAATAATGGTCTCTAATACCTTCCCAACCACATAGATCAGACTAACTGGCCCAGAGTTTCCTTAACAATGGTCTCTAATACATTCCCAACCGCTGAGCTCAGACTAACTGGCCCAGCGTTTCCTTAATAATGGTCTCTAATAGCTTCCCAACCGCTGAGCTCAGACTAACTGGGCTAGAGTTTCCTTTCTACTGCATCTACCTGTTCTTGAAGAAAGGAGTATGATTCACAATTTTCATTCTTCCGGAACCATTCCAGAATCTAATGTGTCTTGAAATGTAATTATTAATGCCTGCACGATCTCTTCTGCCACCTCTTTCAGAGCCCAGGCGTGTAGACCATCAAGTCCAGCTGGCTCATCTACCTTCAGACCTTTCAGTATCGCAAGAACCTTCTGTCCAGTGATGGTAACTTCTCACACAACCGACACCCTGACAACCTGTAACTTCCATCCTACTGGTCGTGTCTGCCACAGTGAAGATTAGAGTAAAATTGTCATTCATTACATCTGCTGTTTCTTTCTCTCCATTACTAACTGTCGAGCATCATTTTCCAGCGGTCCCACACCCACCTCCCCACCTCGTTCCGTTTCATCCATCTGAAGAAACTTCAGGGATTCTCTTTAAAATTATTGTCTAGTTTAATTTCATATCCCATCTTTACCTCTTTAGTTTCATTTTAAATTACGTTAGGTTTGTTTTTCAACACTTCTCTATCGTCCGACTTTCCACGAAACTTTTTTCTAATATATGACTTCTCTTTACTTTTTATGTGATGTTTGACTTCGTCTGTTAGCCACGATTGTGTCAACCTTCCTTGAGAATAGATCTTCCTCATTCGAATTTACATATCCCGTTCCTTCTCAATTGCTTCCAGAAATTCCAGCCATTGCTGATCTGCTGTCAACTCTGCTAGTGCTCTTCTCCATTCGATTCTGGCCAACCGTTCCCTCGTACATCTGTATTTCCCCCCACTGTAGCACTGACACATTTGAATCGAGACTCTCCTACTCAAACTTAAGGATGAAACTTTTGATCTTATAATCACTCTCCCCCGAGTGGTCTTTTACCTCAAGCTCTCCAATCAGATATGGTTGACTGACCAACACCCAGTCCAGAATACCCGATACCCAGTTGGCTTCAACTACGAGCTGCTCTAAAAGCCCAATCATAGGCACTCTAGAAAAACCCCTCCTGGAATCCGGCACCAACCGGATTTCCCTAATCTAGCCGCATACTGTCGTCCCCCATTACGATTGCAACATTGTCCTTTTGGCATGCATTTCCCGTGTCCTGTTGTATTTTGTAGGCCAGATCCTTACCCCTCTTTGTGTGTCTGTATACAATTCCGATCAGGTGTTTTTTTTCCAGAGCATTTCAATATCCGTAAACTCAATGATTCCACATCGAGCGACCCTAGATCACTGCTGAAAGGACTTGGCCCGAAACGTCGTCTGTATTCTTTCCCGTAGATTTTGCCCGGCCTGCTGAGTTCTTCCAGCATTTTGTGTCTGTTGCTTGGATGTCATTTCTTGCTTACGACTTGATTTCGTTTTTACCGACAGAGCTCAGACGCCCTCTCTGCATTCCCGGCTGTGCCTTCGACAGAACGTGTATCCTTGGGCATTAAGTTCCCAGCTACAGTTGTTCAGTCATGATTCAATGATGCCTGCATCATCAGACCTGCCAATCTGCAACTGTGCTGCAAGTTCAGCTTTGTGTTATGTTTACCGAGCATATTCAAAATCCGCACATTTTGTCCTGTTGTTCATCATTTCATTATCTAATTTTATCCTTTTCCATTTTGTCCACCATTTACGTTGCAGCTCAGCCGACTGACTGCAATTTCCCCCAGTCATCAACCTCTCCTCAGTGTGCACTGCCTCTATTTCTAAACCAATTACTTCATTGTCAGCACTATTACCCGCCTTTCCTACAATTCTTCTGCAATGAAATGTATGCAGTTCAGGACAGGAGTTGCACTGAGCTCAATCATATGATTCCGAATATCGTGTGAGGTCTTACAACCATCTGCCTCCACACATACTCCATAAACTGTTCTGGCAATCTAGCTCCCATCCCTCAGCAACTGGTTCGAACCGATGACTGTCAACTGTCCAGTTTTCCTGGTTCTGGGCTCACTAGCGCGCGGCACGAGAAGCAATCCTGAGATCACCACCCTGGACATCCTGCCCTTTAACTTAGAACCTAATTCCCTGTACTCCCTCCTCACACACCCTATCCATGGCACTGATACCTTCAAGTAACACGATTTCACTTGCTCTGCACTGGGCCTGGGACCATCTGGACAATAGCAATGCTTACGTCAAGCTGCTGTGTATTGGCAAGAGCTCAGCGTTCAGCACAGTCATTTCCTCAGTTCTCATCAACAAGCTCCAAACCCTGGGCCGTTGCTTCTCCCTCGGCAAAACAATGTTTGACTGCCTCATCGTGAAACCACAGTCCGTGGAAATCGGTCATAACATTTCCGATCCAGGTGTAGTATTGAGGTAGCAGAGAGGTTACCAAGTGTTATACAGATCAGAAACAAACGGGCAAAGTACTGGCAGATGGAATACAGAGCCTGGAAGTGTATAGAATACATAAAAGTGCGGACTATTTTCATAAAAAAGCAACAACAAAGTAAGGCTCACAGGGATTTGGGAGTCCTGGTGCAGGATTCACTCGAGGTTAATTTGCAGGTGCAGTCGGTGGTGAGGAAGACAAATGCAATGTTCGCATTCATTCCAGAGTATAAGAGTAAAGGTTTATTTTCTGGGCTTTACAAGGCACTGGAGAGATCACATTTGTTGTATTACGAGCAATGTGGGTCGCCTTAGAAAATAATGGATTTGCCAACATCGGAGTAGTTACGACCAGAAGATATTGCGAAGTATATGGCTATTCAGCCCATCAAATCAGATTTGCCATTCCATTCATGGCTAATCTCGGATCCCACTCAATCTACTTTCTGGCCTATTTTCGATGCCCTAACCAACCAGAAAACTGTCATATTCCGCCTATCTCTACTCACGGGCTTGGCCTCCAGCAAGGTTTTGTGGCAGAGCGTTCCGCATATTCGCTTCATTCTGGCAACATTCACTCCTCTTTGCTTCCATTCTGAATGGCCGCCCCGTAATTTTGAGCATGTGCCCTCACATTCTGTATATCCCCATCACAGGAAACATCCCCTCCACACCCATCGTACCCAGCACTTTCAACATTCGGTAGGTTCAACAAGATCACAAGACTGTTTAAACAACCTAATAGAGTTTTTCGAGGAGGTTACCAGGAACGTGGATGAAGGGAAGACAATGGATGTTGTCTACTTGGACTTCAGTAGGGTCTTTGACAAGGTCACGCATGGGAGGTTAGTAAGGAAGATTCAGTCGCTAGGTATACATGCAGAGGTAGTGAATTGCATTAGAGATTGGCTCAATGGGAGAAGACAGAGAGAGATAGTGGAGGATTGATTCCCTGAGTGGAGGCCTGTGACTACTGGTGTGCCACAGGGGTCAGTGCTGGCTCCATTGTTATTTGTCATCTATATCAATGAAATGGATGATAATGTGGTAAATTGGATCAGCAAATTTGCTGAAGACACAAAGATTGCTGATGTACTGGAAAGTGAGGAAGGTTTTCTAAGCTTAGAGAGGGATGTGGATCAGCTGGAAATAAGGGCTGAAAAATGGAAGATGGAGTTTAATACAGACAAGCATAAGGCATTGCACTTTGGAAGGAAATACCAAGGTAGAACATACAAGGTAAATGGTAGGACACTGAGGAGTGCAGGAGAACAGAGATATCTGGGGGCACAGATACATAATTCCCTAAAACTGACGTCATAGGTCGATAGGGTCGAAAAGAGCGCTTTTGGTACATTGGCCTGTATAAACCAAAGTATTGAGTATAAGTGTTGGAATGTTATAGTAATGTTATATAAGACATTGGTGAAGCCGAATTTGGAGTATTGTGTGCAGTTTTGGTCACCTAATTACAGGAAGGATATTAATAAGGTTGAAAGATGGTTTACAAGGATGTCACTGGGACTTGAGAAACAGAGTTACAGAGAAAGGTTGAATGGTTTAAGAATTTATCCACTGGAGCGTAATAGAATAAGGGGAGATTTGAAGAGGTATATACAATTATGATGGGTATAGATGGTGAGATGCAGCAGGCTTTTTCCACTGAGGCTAGGGGAGAAAAAAAAACAGCGGTTATAGGTTAAGGATGAAGGGGAAACAGTTTAAAGGAAACATAGGCGGGTGGTTTCTTCACACAGAGAATGGCGGGATATGTGGAATGAGCTGTCAGATTAAGTTATAAATTAAGGCTCACATAACATTGAAGAGAAACTTCGACCGGTACATGCATTAGAGTGGTATGGAGGGATATTGCCCAGGTGCAGGTCAGTGTGACTAGGCAGAAAAATGGTTCGCCACAGACAAGCGCCGGAGGGCCTGTTTCTGTGCTGTAATGTTCTATGGTTCTGTGGTTTATCACCGCGCATTCTTCTCATTTCCAATGCGTACTGGCCCAAAGATGCCGAATGCTCCTCATATGTTAACCAGTTGGTTTCCAGAATTATCCTCGTGAACCTCTTCTGGACTCTGTCCAATGACAACACATCCTTTATGCGATATGGCGCCCAGATCTGTTGCCAATACGCCACGTGCGGCCTTCTGGTTTCCTTATAAAGCCTCAGCATTATATCCTTGTTTCTTTTATTCATTTGCCCTTGAAATAAATGCCCCCAATGCATTTGCCTTTGCCCCAGACTCAACTTGTATATTAATCTTTTGAGAGCCTTGCACAAGGGATCCAATTTTCTGCCTCTGCAAATCCCATTATTGCATTGAGATACTGATACATGTGACTTATGCTTCTCCCTCACAAACTGCAGAATGAACTTAATCATACCTCTTCAGTGAACAGACTTCTGGATTTTGACCCTCGCACTGACGAATGCTGAGGATTCGGTTTGAGATATCCCGGACCCTGGCACGCGGGAGGCGTCATGCCATCCGGGAATTTCATTGTGGCACTGCGAGCCTCCAGTCTGTTCCCTTAACTAACGAATCCCCTGTCACCAAAAGGGTGTATCTTCTTCCCCCATCCCTTTTGAGTCAAGAGGCAGACTCACTGCCAAAAATCCGACCACTGGGACCTCTCTCTGTATGCGCGACTGTATTTAAAGTGTTATACATTCTACTACTGAGGATGACAACAGGCTTACACTGCACTGGCTCACTAACCGTTTTCCCCTGCCTTACTGGCACCCAGTTTTCTGTGTCCTCTACCTTGGTTTTAACTACCTCTCCATAAGTACTATCTGTCACCGGGAAATCCTCTAATTATATGTTAGCATCTCAAAGGATCTATAGAGGACCCAGAACGTTGACCTGTACTTTGTCCCTCTCCACGATAGGTCCACAACGGGTGCAATCTCATTTGTTCTCCATTGGGCTTCCGAACATTGCACAACAGCAATAGTTACGTCAGGCTGCGGTTTATTGGCCATAGCTCAGCGTTCAGCACAATCATTTCCTCAAGTCTTAAAAACTGGGGAGACTAAAATAGAATGGTTGGGGCATGGGGATCAAATTGAACAGATTAGGAGAGAGGAGGTTAGTTCACAAATAGAGAAAGCTAGTAGACAATGTGTGAGGGAGGATAGGCTGGTGAGAGAGACGGGGAGCGCTCTGACCGAAAATGTAGGGGAGAACGAAGAAAAACTATAATAAAGTTGTTTTCACCGTTAGGGATAAACAGAGAGTAAGAGGTGGAAAGTGTCTTAAATACATCTATTTTAATGCTAGGAGCATTTCAGCAAAGGTGGATGAGCATAGGGCATGGATTGCTACCTGGAAATATGATGTTTTAGCTAACAATGAAACATGTGTGCAGGACGGGTGTGAATGGCAACTAAATATTTCTGGATTTTCATGTTTCAGGTTTGATAGAATCGGAGTGGCAAGAGGTGGGAGGGTTGCATTGCTTGTCAGAGAATATATAACAGCGATGCTTTGGCAAGATAGGTTAGAAGGCTCGTCTAGAGCGGCTATTTGGGTGGAATTGATGAATGGGACGGATCTAGTAACACTTATAGAGGTTTATTATAGACCTCCTCTTGGGGAGAGAGAATTGGAGGAACAAATTTGGAAGGACATACCAGAAATCTGTACTAAGCACAAGGTTGTGATTGAGGGAGATTTTAATTTTCCACAAATAGAGTGGGAAGCCCATTCTGTTAAAGGGCTGGATGGTTTCGCGTTTGTAAAATGTGTGCAGGATAGTTTTTTTTTCTACAACAATACATAGAGGTACCAACTAGAGAAGGGTCACTGTTGGATCTCCTGTTAGGGAATGAGATAGGTCAGGTGACGGATATATTTGTTGGGGAGCGCTTCGGGTCCGGTGATCACAATGCCATTAGATTCAATATAATTAAGGAGAATGACAGGACTGGACCCAAGGGCTGAAATATTTTATTGGAGAAAGAGTAACGTTGAGGAGATACGAAAGGATTTAGAAACAGTGCAGTAGGACAATTTGTTTTATGGGAAGGATGTAATTGAGAAGTGGAGGTCATTTAAAGGTGTAATTTTGAGGGTACAGAATCTTTATGTTCCTGTTGGGTCGAAAGGAATGGTTAAAAGGTTGAGGGAATCATGTTTTTCAAGGGATATTGGAAACTTGATTAGGAAATAGAGAGATATCTACAATAAATATAGGCAGCATTGAGTAAATGAGGTGCTGGAGAAATATAAAGAATGTAAAAAGAATCTTAAGAAATAATTTAGAAAACCTAAAAGAAGGGTTTGCTTTGGCAAGTCAGATGAAAATTAATACAAGGTGTTTCTGCTGTTAAATTAATAGCAAAAGGATAGTGAGGGATAAAATTGGTCCCTTAGATAATCAGAGTGGACAGCTATATGTGGAGCCAAAAGATTTGGGGGAGATTTTGAAAATTTCCTTTTCTTCGGTATTCACTAAGGAGAAATATATTGAATTGTGTAAGGGAAAAAGAGTAAGGTAGTTATGGAAACTATGATGAGTAAAGAGGAGTAAGTGCTGATGCTTTTAAGCATAATAAAAGTGCATAAGTCTCCGGGTCCTGCAGGATATTCCCTAGGACCTTGAGGGAAGCTAGTGTAGAAATAGCAGGGGCTCTGACAGAAATATTTCAAATGTCAGGAGAAACGGAGATGGTTCCAGAGGATTGGCGTATTGCGCATACGATTCCATTGCTAAAAATATTTCTGAGCGTAAACCTGGCAATTATTGGCCAGTCAGTTTGACGTCAGTGGCGGGTAAATTAATGGAAAGTATTCTTAGAGATGGTATCTATAATTATCTGGATAGACAGGGTCTGAATAAGATGGATTTGTGTGTGGAAGTTTATGTATGACAAATCATAGTGAATTTTTTGAAGAGGTTACTAGGAAAGTTGACGAGGGAAGTGAAGGATAGTTAGGAAGGTTCAATCGTTAGGTATTAATATTGAAGTAGTAAAATGGATTCAACAGTGGCTGGGTGGGAGAAGCCGTGGATTGGCGGATAACAGTTTGTCAGTTTGGAGGCCTCTGAGATCTGTACTGGATCGAATAATGTTTCTGATATTCATTAATGATTTTGATGATGGAGTTTTAAATTGGATTAGTCAGTATGCAGATGATACTAAGACAGGTAGCGTAGTAAATAATGAAGTAGTGTTTGGAAGCTTACAGAGAGATTTAGGCCATTTAGAAGAGTGGGCTGAAATGTGGCAGATGGAATTTATTGCTGTTAAGTGTGAGTTACTACTTTTTGGTAGGAATAATCCAAATACGACATACATGGTAAATGGTATGGCATTGAGGAATGCAATAGAATAGAGTGATCTAGGAATAATAGTGTATAGTTCCCTGAGGGTGGAATCTCATGTGGATAGGGTGGTGAAGAACGCTTTTGGTATGCTGACCTTTATAAATCAGAGCATTGGGTATAGGAGTAGGGATGTAATGTTGAAATTGTGCAAGGCATTGGTGAGGCCAAATCTGGACTTTTGTGTACATTTCTTGTCACCGAATTAAAGGAAAAATGTCAACGAAATAGAGAGAGCACAGAGGAGATTTACTAAATGTCACCTGCTTTTCAGCACCATAGTTAAAGAGAATGGTTGAACAAGTTAGGTCTTTATTCTTTGGAGCGTAGAACGTTGAGAGGGAAATTGATAGAAAAGTTTAAAATTATGAGTTGATAAAGTTGATGTGCATAGGCTTTTTTCTGTTGAGAGTAGTGGAGATTCATACAAGGGGACATGAGTTGAGAGTTTAGGGGCAAATGTTTAGTTGTAACACAAGGGTAAGCTCAGAGAGTAGTAGCTGCGTGGAACGAGCTTCCAGTAGAAGTGGTAGTGGCAGATTCTATTTTGTCCTAAAATAAAATAGATAGGTATATTGGCAGGAAATGGATGGAGGGTTATGGGCTGAGTGCAGGTAGATGGGACTAGGTGAGAGTAAGCAGGCACATCTTCCCACCTTTATCTCATGCCCCCTTCCTGCTCTCCTCAACCCCTCATTAATCTCCTTGCTTGCTACCCTATATTCCTCAATAGACCCATCTGATCCTTGCTTCCTAAACCTCATGAATGCTGACTTCTTCTACCTGACTAGATTTTCCAGCACACTTGTCACCCATGGTTCCTTCACCATACCATTCTTTATCTTCCTCACCGGGACAAATTTATCACTAATGTCCTGAATCATAAACATCGACCACATGTCCAAAGTATATTTCCCTGCAATGACATCACTCCAATTCACTTCTGCACGTTCTAGCCTTATTGCCTCATAATTTGACCTTCCCCAATTAAAAAAAAATCCTGTCGTCTCTGCCTCTATCCATTTCAATGATTATGCTAAAGGCCAGGGAGCGGTGATCACTGTCCCCCAGATGCTCACTCTCTGAGAGATCCGTGACCTGATCTGATCCGGTCCGTTACCTAATACGAGAACTAGAATAGCATTCCCCCTCTTCGGCCTGTCAACAGACTGTAACATGAATCCGTCCCGGGAACAGTAAAGAAACTCTGCCCCGTCTGAACCAACGGACGGTTAAGGGGTTACCTCCGTCTGCAACAGTATGTTTGACTTTCTCATTGGGGAACCACAGTCAGTGTAGACCAATAATAACATTACCGATCTAGAGGCAGTTTTGAAGTAGCAGAGAGGCTACAGCAGGACTTAGGAAGAATGTGCAAAGGTGCAGTATATGGATTACAGCGTTGGAGAGTGTATGGATATACACGTTTGTAGAAAACTATAAGTGTAGATTATTTTCTAAATGGAAAAAAAAAACCTACGTGCAAAGGGACCTCGAGCAT
The DNA here is from genome assembly GCF_030144855.1 of Hypanus sabinus. Taxonomy (NCBI): domain Eukaryota; kingdom Metazoa; phylum Chordata; class Chondrichthyes; order Myliobatiformes; family Dasyatidae; genus Hypanus; species Hypanus sabinus. The sequence goes on along the minus strand of NW_026781234.1, from coordinate 463,967 downwards.
GACTCCTTGAAGGTTATTTTGCAGCTTCAGTCGGTCGTGAGTAAAGCAAATGTGATGTTAGGACTATAATATATAAGCCAGGATGCAGTTTTCAGACGTTATAAGGCACAGGTGAGGCTCAGTTTAAGCGCTGTGAGCATTTTCGTGCCCCTGATCGAGGAAAGGATGCCCTTACGTTGCAGAGGGTTCACAGAAGTTGCACAATAATTATTCGGCGATTGAAAGTTCTGACATGCGGAGAACCTTTCACGGCTCTGGGCCAGCACTCACTGGAATTCAGAGAACAGGGCGTTCATAAGGGACGCTTTTCTGTTCTGAGATGTATCCTCTCTCACTCTCCCACCAGCGGGGAAATAGTCTGCACATCCACCCGAACAAAGCCTATCACTTTTGACGAGGTTTCGATGAAGTCACAACTCATTTACTTAATCTGGTGTAGGCCCAGAGTTATCAAACGGTTTTCATGGATTCAATCTCTTGACTCTCGTTAGAACCCTCTTCAGCATCACCTGGAGTATTGTGAACAGTTTTGGTCGTCTTATATTAGAAAGTAAACACATCGTATGCTGCAGATGCTGTGGTCAAATCAACACATACAGACAAGCTGGATGAACTCAGCAAGTCGGGCAGCATCCGTTGAAATGAGCAGTCAACGTTTCGGGACGAGACCCTTCGTCAGAACTGAGGAAGGAGCGGGCAGGGGCCCCATAGAGAAGTTGCGTAAAGGGTGGAAAACCAATCAAAGGAAAGATCAAGGGGTGGGGGAGGGGAAGCTGGGAGGGGAGAGGCTGGAGAGGTGAAGAAGAAATCTAAGGGGAAAGCACTATAGGTAGTAGAAGAAGGCAGAATCGTGAGAGAGGTGTTCGGCAGCTAGAAGTGGAGACAGAGTGAACGTGGGAAGGGGGGAAGGGAGAAGGAGGGAATTACCGAAAGTTGGAGATTTCGATGTTCATACCAAGGGGCTGGAGATTTCCCAGACATATGCGGTGTTGCTCCTCCAACCTGAGTTTGGCCTCATCATGGCAGTGAAGGAGTCCATGTATAGGCAGATCGGCATGGACATGTCCATATTCTCTCCCTCTCCCTTCCCCCATCTCACATTCGCTATGTCTCCTCTTCTAGCTGCCTGTCACATTTCTTATGATTCTGCCTTCTTCTACTAGACATAGTGTTTTCCACTTAGATTTCTTCTTCACCTGTCCTGCCTATACCCTCCCTAGTTCCCCTCCCCCAAACCTTCATCATTCCTCTGATTGGTTTTACACCCTCCCCCCACCTTCTTTATGTGGCCCCTACCCCTTCCTTCTTTAGTCCTGGCGAAGGGTCTCGGCCCGAAACGTTGACTGCTCATTTCAACGGATGCTGCCCGACCTGCTGAGTTCATCCAGCTTGTTTGTACGTGTTATACTAGGAAGGTTGTGCTCAAACTGGAGAGGTTTTAAAGAAGTTTCACAAAAATTAGTCCATGGTTGAAAAGCGTCATATGAGAAGTGCTCGGTATCTCCAGGCCAGTACTCACTGGAATTTAGAAGTAACGCGGTGACCGCATTGGAATCTATCGAATAATCAAAACACTTGATCCAGTGGGTGTGCAGAGGAAGTTTTCTGTGGTTTGGGAGTCGGAGACCAAAGGACAAGAACTTAGAGGAGCAGCGTGTCTTTTTAGAACGGAGAGGAGGACAATTCTCTTTAACCAGAGTGTGGCGAATCTGTGGATATATTTGCCAGAGGCGGCCGTGGAGGCCATGGTTTATCTATCTATCTATCTATCTATCTATCTATCTATCTATCTATCTATCTATCTATCTATCTATCTATCTATCTATCTATCTATCTATCTATCTATCTATCTATCTATCTATCTATCTATCTATTTATTTATCTATCTATTTATTTATTTATTTATTTATTTGTTTGTTTGTTTGTTTATCTATTTATTTATTTATCTATCTTTCTATTTATTTATTTATTTATTTATTTGTTTGTTTGTTTGTTTGTTTGTTTGTTTATTTATTTATTTGAATTCCCCGTTCATTTATGGCCAGAGGTTCTTGATTGGTGAGTGATTGATGGAATATTGGAAGAAGGCAGGGGACTGAAGTTGAAAAGTAAATTAGATCACCCACGATGAAATGTTGGATCAGACTCAATTGACTAAATGGTCTAATTCTGCTTCTAACTCTTATGATCCTATGATATGTTAACTTGTTTTATTGTTGAAAAACTGAACGTTGTTGCCAAGCTTGACTAGCTGAAGATTGAGGCCACGAAGGTCACAGGATAAGATGCAGACGCTGCCTTGCTTGTGGGAGCTAACAAAAGCTAGCAACATTTCATGTCGAGAATGAGGCATTGCTAAACGTTGTCCGACACTGTCTTGGGAAAAGAGGAACTGATTGCAGACGTGCAGTTCTAATTTTGTGCACCGACCGGAAGCATTTTAGACTGTCTGAAATCTAACAAGTGTTTCTTGAAATATCTCACTGTGTATATTTGGCTTTTGGCTATTGCCCAAAATTCACAGTGTAAATTGGGCCAGTAAAAATAACATAGAACATCGAATACACAGTACAGGCCCTTAAACACTGTTTTCCATATAACCACCCCCCCCCCCCACAGTAAATTCCTGTCTAGTAGTCTCCTAAATTTCACTAGTGTATCTGCCTCGAATATTGACTCAGGCAGTGCGTTCCACGCACCAACCACGCTCTGAGTAAAATATCCTTCCTCCAATAGCCCCTTTGAACATCGCTGCCATTACCTTAAAGCCATGTCCTCATGTATTGAGCAGTTGTGCCCTGGGGTAGAGGTGCTGGCGGTCCACTCTATTTATTCCTTTTATATCTTGTACAGCTCTAAAATGTCTCCTCTCATCCTCCTTCTCTCTAAAGAGTAAAACCCTAGCTCCTTTACTCTCTGATCATAATGCATACTCTTTAAACCAGGCAGCATCCTTGTAAATCTCCTCTCTACCATCTCCAATGCTTCCACATCCTTCCTATCGTGAGGCTACCAGGACTGGACACAGTACTCCAAGTGTGGCCTAACCAGAGATTTATAGAGCTCCCTCATTACCTCGTGAACCTTAAATTCTATCCCTCGGCTTATGAAAGCTGACAACCCATAAACTTTCTTAAGTACCCATCTACCTTTGAGGCAACTTTCTCGGATATGTGGATATGTACCCCCAGATCCCTCCGCTCCTCCACACTCACAAGTATCCTGCCATTTACTATGTACTCTGCCATGGAATTTGTACTTCCAAAGTGTACCACTTCACTCTTCTCCGGGTTGAACTCCATCTGCCACCTCTCAGCCCACTTCTGCATCCTATCAATGTCTCTGTGCAATCTTCGACGATCCTCCACACTATCCACAGCACCACAAACCTTTGCGTCGTCTGCAATCTTGCCAACCCACCCTTCCAGCGCCACATCCAGGAGGTTAATAAAAATCACGAAAAGTAGGGATCCAGAACCAACATGCTCCAGAACAACAACATAATTGAAGGATGCATTGGGATTTTTCCTTTACCCTTCTCGGCAAGGCTTTCTCACTTATTACTCTCCTCAGCCCCTCCTTAAACTCTTTGCTTGTTACACTATGTGCCTCAATAGCCCAATATGATCCTTGGTTCTTAAACCTCATTATACTGCCTTGTTCTACCTGACTAGACATTCCACCTCACTTGTCACCCATGGTTCATTCACCTTATCATTCTTTACCTTCCTCACCGGGACCAATTTATCCTTAATATCCTGATTCCTAAACATCGACCACATGTCCATTGTATATTTCCCTGCAATAGCATCACTCTAATTCACACCTCCAAGTCCTAGCCTCATGATCTGCCCTTCTCCAATTAAAAAATTGCCTGTCCTCTCTGATTCTATCATTTTCCATAATAATGCTAAATGCCAGAGAGAGGTGGTCACTGTCTCCCAGATGCTCACCCACTGAGAGATCTGTGGTCTGACCTGGTCCGTTACCTAATAGTAAAGCTCGTATGGCATTCCCGCTTTTCGGCCTGGGAAGATACTCTGACAGGAATTCGTCCTGTACTTTTCCCGTCCAAACCAACGGACAGTTGAGGGGTTACCTCCGTCTGCAACAGTAGCCGTTCTCATCGGGGAACCACAGTCAGTGTACACCAGTAATAACATCACCAATTTTGAAGTAGCAGAGAGGCTACAGAAAGACACATTACGTAAATGGACAAATGTGCAGCAGATAGATTACTGTGTTGGAGAGTGTATGGCCATGCACTTTGATAGAAAAAAAATCTAAGTTTTGACTATTTTCTGAATGGAGAAATATCAAGGGGACACAGGGAACTCGTGCAGGATTCCGTTAGGATTTATTTGCAGGTTCAGTGGGCACTGAGGAAGGAAAATGTGATGTTAGTTGTACTTTGGAGGACGGGAATATATAAGCAAGGACGTAATTTTAAGACTGGATAATGCACAGGTGAGGCCCAGTTTAAGTGCTGTGAGCATTTTCGGGCCCCTGATCGAGGAAAGGACGTGCTTACACTGGAGAGGGTTCACTGGAGATGCACAATAATCATTCGGTGATTGAAAGACTTGATATACGGGGAACCTCTCACGGTTCCGGGCCTGTGTGCACTGGAAATCAGCGAATAAGGGATGCCTTGAGGGTGCCTCTCTATTCTGAGATGTATCCTGTGGTCTTTCACTGTCCCACCAGCGGGAAAATCCTCTCCTCGTCGAGCAAAGCCTTTCACCACTCGAGAGGTTTCGATGAAGTCACAACTCATTTTCTTAATCCCGGTGCAGGCCCAGAGTCATCAAACGATTTTTATGGAATCAATCTCTTGCTCTCCTTCGAACCCTCTTCAGCCTCAGCACATCCTTTACTAAATAAAGCGCCAACAACCGTTCACAATACTCCACGTGAGTTCTCACCAATGCTTTGTGAAGTCTCAACATTACATCCTCTTCAGCCTCAGCACATCCTTTACTAAATAAAGCGCCAACAACCGTTCACAATACTCCACGTGAGTTCTCACCAATGCTTTGTGAAGTCTCAACATTACATCCTTCCTTTTATATTCTAGCCCTCTTGAAATGAATTCTGATGTTCTACATACCTTCTTCAAACTGCAAATTGACATTTATGGAATCCCATTCAGCCTTAGATTTTTTTTCCGAATTTTCTCTCCATCTAAAGAAGAGGATCTATGCTCTCGGCTTACTGAAAACAGCCTGCCCCTCCACCTATCTTCAAATCCTCTGCAAACCTCGCAACAACGCGATCAGTTCGATCATCCAAATGTTTGTCATACAAGGTAAAACATTTTGGTCCCAACTCAGACACCTGTGGAAAGTGATGAGCCACCGGCAGCCAATCAAAAGGTCTCCGCTCATTCCCACTCTTTGCCTCCTGTCACTGAAACACCGCTTTGTCCATTATACTCCGCACATTAAAATTCATCACCTTCACACCTCTATTCATCTGCATCGATGGGGTCTACATTTAACGCTGCAACTCAGCCAATTGACTGCAATGTTGCCCCTCAACAGTCTCTCCTCAGTACACATTACCTCTGTTTGTCAACAAGTTTCCTCATCTGCAGTACTATTTTCAGCCAATGCAGATCCTTCTGCATTGAAATGTGTGCAGTCCAGGACAATATTTGCACTGATCTCAACTATCTGATTGCCACCTTTGTGTGAGTTCTTACCACCATCCGCCTCCACAACCTATCCAATAACTGTTCTGGATCTCTGTCTCCCATATCTCTGTAACTAACAGAAACCCATGAGTGTAAACTGTATTACCTTCCTGGTACTTGCCTGACTAGTATCTGGCACGGGTGGCAATATTGGAGATCCTGCTTTTTAACCTAACTCCCTGTATCCCCTCCTCACTTATCCTACCCATGCCATTGCTAGCTAATAACACGGTCAGACACTCTCCACACAGGGCCTTGGACCATCTGGACAATTGCAATACCTACGTCAGGCTGCGGTTTACTGAGAACAGCTCAGCGTTCAGCACAATCATTTCCTCAGTTCTTATCAACAGGCTCCAAATCCCGGGCAGAGCATCTCCCTCTGCAACAGAATGTTTGTCTTCCTCATGAGGAAACCACACTCAGTGTAGATCGGCCATAAAGTTTCCGATCAACGAACAGTGTTGAAGTAGCAGAGGGGCTACAATGGGGTTTATACAGGTTAGGAGAATGGGCAAACCAGTGGCCGATGCGTTACCCTGTCTGGAGGGGCTGTCATGCAATTTGGTTGCAGAAATAAAGGCGGAGACTATTTTCTAAATGTAGAGAAAATTCAGCAGTTTACGGATAAAAGTGATTTGCGTTTCCTCGTGCAGGATTCCCTCAAAATTAAGTTACAGGTGTAGTGGGTGGTGAGGAAGGCAAATACAACGTCAGTATTCAATTCCAGTTTAGGAGAAGATAAAGCAACGACCAAAAACTGGCATTAATAATCCCTGAAATTTGGCCTCATCCGGTCTTTGGCAGAACATTCACAGATGCAGGACTCCCTGTCTAAAGGCATAATTCCTCCCTACCTCTGTTTTGAGAGGGTGCCCCTCAATTCTGAGGGTGTTCACTGTAGTTCTGCACCCCCCCCCCATACCAAAGGAAATGACCTTCCGTATCCACACTGTCTGGTGCTTTCAGCATTCGGTAGGTTTCAATGACGCTTATCCCGCACCCCACACACGCTCTTCAGCCTCTCTCCGTTAGCTCGTTTGCGTGACTGTATCTAAAGTGTTCTACATTCTACTAATGTCGATGATATCAGGGGTACTCTGCACTGGCTCATTAACGGCCTTCCTCTGGAACGCTGTCACCCAGTTTCCTGTGTCCACCTTGCGTGTAACTGCCTCTCTATAAGTCATATCTGTCACCCGGCAAACCTGTCGAATTATTTCAATATAGCGGATGTTAGCATCTCAGAGTATCTATAGAGAGCCCAGAATGTTGACCAGCTGCACATTTTGTCTCTCCAGGATAGGTCCACCACGGGTGCAATCTCCTTTTTCTCTCCACCGGGCCCTGGACCATTGCACAACAGCAATAGTTACGTCAGGCTGCGGTTTATTGTCCGTAGCTCAGCGTTCAGCACCATCATTTTCTCAGTTCTTAAAAACATGCTCCAGTTCTTAAAAAATGAGCAGACTTTAAACTAGAATGGTTGGGGGGTGGGAATCAAACTGAAGAGACTAGGAGCGAATGGATAGTTCACAAATAGAGGAAGGTAGAAGACAGAATGTGAGGGAGGATAGGCTGGTGATAGAGAAGTGGATCGCTCAAACCGAAGATCTAGGGGAGCAGGAAGAAATAGATAATATAGTTGTTTTGCACCGTTAGGGATAAACAGCAAGAGGTGAAGAGCTTCTTAAATGCATCTGCTTTAATGCAAGGAGCTTTGTTAGAAAGGTAGATGAGCTTAGAGCATGGACTTATAACTGAAATATGATGTTGTGGCTATTAGTGAAACATGGCTGCAGGAGGGGTGTGATTGGCAACTAAATATTCCTGGATTTCGTTGCTTCATGTGTGATAGAATCTAGAGCACAAGAGGGAGAGGTGTTGCTTCTCAGATAAAACATTACAGCGGTGAGTTGGCAGGATCGATTAAAGGGCTCGTGCAGGGAGACTACTTGGGTGGAATTAAGGAATGGGAAAGGTACATTAACACTTATAGCGGTGTATTATAGACCACCTAATGGGGACCGAGAATTGGAGGAGCAACTATTTCAGGACATAGCAGATATTTGTAGTAAGTACAAGTTTGTTATTGTGAAAAATTTTAATTTTCCACACGTAGACTTGATGGCCAATTCTGTAAAAGGGCTGGATGGTTTGGAGCGTGTATAATATGTGCAGGATATTTTTTCTGCAGCAATACATCGAGGTGCCAACTAGAGAAGGGACAGTGTTGTATCTCCTGTTAGGGAATGAGATAGGTCAGGTGAAGGATGTATGATCTGGGGGGCACTTCGGGTCCAGTGATCACAATACCTACCATTAGTTTCTATAAAATTATGGAGTAGCACAGGTCTGGGGACAGGATTGAGATTTTTGATCGGAGAAACGCTAACGTTGAGGAGATGCGAAAGGATTTGGAAGGAGTGGAATGGGACAATTTGTTTTATGGGAAGGATGTTATAGAGAAATGGAGGTCATTTAAAGGAGAGACTTTTAGCGTACAAAACCTTTATGTTCCTGTCAAGTTGAAAGGAAAGGTCAAAGGTTTGAGAGAGGCATGTTTTTCAAATGCTATTGGAAACTTGTTTCGGAAAAAGAGAGAGAGCTACAATAAATATAGGTAGGATGGAGTAACTGAGGTGTTCGAGGAATATGAAGAATATAAAAAAGTATCCAAAGAAATAAATTAGAAAAGCTAACAGAAGATGCGAGGTTGCATGGGCAAGTAAGGTGAAAATAAATCCGAAGGGTTTCTAAAGTTATATTAATAGCAAAAGGATAGTGAGGGATAAATATGTCCCTTAGAGAATTACAGTGGACTGTTGTTTTTTGGAGCCGAAAGAGAGGGGGGAGATTTTGAACAATGTATTTTTATCGGTATTCACTCAGGGGAAGGATATTGAATTGTGTAAAGTAAGTGAAACAAGTAGGGAAGTTATGGAAACTATGACAATTTAAAAGGAGGAAGTACAGGCACTTTTAAGGAATATAAAAGCGGATAAATCTCCGGGTCCGACAGAAATATTTCAAATGTCATCAGAAACGGGGATAGTGCCGGAGGATTGGCGTATTGCTCATGTGGTTCTATTGTTTAAAAAGGGTTCTAAGGTTCCGAGAGTAAACCTGGTAATTAGAGGCCTGTCATTCTGACATCAGTGGTGGGTAAGTTAATGGAAAGTATTATTAGAGATGGTGTATATAATTATCTGGATAGGCAGAGTTTGATTTAAAACAGTCAGCATGGATTTGTGCGTGGAAGGTCATGTTAGACAAATCTTATTGGATTCTTTGAAGAGGTTCCGAGGAAAGTTGACGAGGGTAAAGCAGTGGATGTTTTCTATATGGACTTCAGTAAGGCCTTTGACAAGGTTCCACACGAAGGTTAGTTAGGAAGGTTCAATCATTCGGTATTAATATTGAAGTTGTAAAATGGATTCCACAGTGGATTGAAAGGAAGATGCCAGAGAGTAGTGGTGGATAACTGTTTGTCAGGTTGGAGACCGTTGACTAGTGGTGTGACTCCGGGATCTGTACTGGGTCCAATGTTGTTTGTCATATAAATTAATGTTCTGGATGTTGGGGTTGCAAATTGGATTAGTAAGTACGCAGATGATACTAAGAAAGGTTGTGTTGTTGATAATTAGGTAGTTTTAAAAATCTTGCAGACAGGTTTAGGCCAGTTAGAAGAGTGGGCTGAACGATGGCAGATGGAGTTTAATGCTGATAAGTGTGAGGTGGCAGACTTTGGTAGGAATAATCCAAATAGGACATACATGTTAAATGGCAGGGAATTGAAGAATGCAGTAGAACAGTGGTCCAGGAATAATGGTGCATAATTCCCTGAAGGTGGAATCTCATGTGGGTAGGCTGGTGAAGAAGGCTTTTTGTATGCAGGCCTTTATAAATCAGAGCATTGACTATAGGACTTGGGATGTAATGTTAAAATTTTATAAGGCAGTTGTAAAACCGAATGTGGAGTATTACGTACATTTCTGGTCACTGAATTATAGGAAAGATATCAATAAAATTGAGAGAGTACAGAGGAGATTTACTAGAATGTTACCTGGGTTTCAGCACCTAAGTTACAGGGCAGGATTGAACAGTTAGAAATAGTTGTGTGAACTGAAGATTTGCTTGCTGGCTGATGAAGTGAAGGAGCTGCGCACCGCAGGCCGGTGTGGCGTGGCATCCAAGCAGGTGTCTGTGCTGCCCCCCAGTGGTCGCTTGGCAGAAGACAGTCTCCGTTGCGGCCGACTGCTGATATCAGTGGTATTAATTTGGCTCAAGGCCTCCAACTGCAATGGTATGTTTTCTATTTTATGCATATTATTTGTGCTTTCTGCCGTGTTTCAATGCTGTTATTGTGTTTTGCACCTTGTTTCAGGAGTAACGCTATCATCTTTCGCTGTTTTCATGGATGTTCTTGCGTCGTTCTGACCTGTTACGCATATCTCCACTTGGCCATTTTAACTCGTCTCTCCCGCCCAGAGGCATACAAACTGGTGAACCTGTCACTGAGCCGCTTGGCCACAGGGGGACGCTGTACTGGGTCTGCATGTTTAACCTCTTTGAATCTCCGGACTGTCACCCAGTTTCCAGCGAACTGAACATTCGGTCTATTTTCCTCCCAATACGACCTGACAGAGAGTCATCGTATAACGACAAAATGATGAGAGGCATTGATCGTGTGGATAGTCAGAGGCTTTTTCCCGCAGCTGAAATGGTTGCCACTAGAGGACACAGTTTTAAGGAGCTGGGGAGTATGTACAGAGGAGATGTCAGGAGATGTCTTCTACTCAGAAAGTGGTGAGTGCGTTGAGTGGGCTCCCGCTGACTGTGGTGGAGGAGGATACAATTGGGTATTTTAAAAGGTTTTTAGATAGGTACATGGAGCTCAGAAAAACTGGAGAGCTATAGATAACTTAGTAATTTTTTTAATGTAGGGACGTGTTCGGTACAACATTGTGGGCCGCATGGCCTGCATTGTGCTCTAGGTTTTCTATGTTCCTATGTTTCTATCTTTATTTTCTCTTGCTGATGAACCCGCCTTGCTGAACCGTTGTTGTTCAAACAAACGCGAGGCACTGGTTTATAATACACACATCTCCCGCTTCCGAACTCTGATTGGAGGCTGTCCCAAGGGGAAAATATATATGAGCCTCTGACACCGACTGTCAGACCCAGAGCAAGACTCCATGCCATCCATTCACACACTCCCGGAGATAGACACTTAGAGATGCTCCCTCACCAACATTACATCACACAAATTCGGGGTCAGGCAAGGAATGAAGCTCCTTCTGCGCTATCCCAACGTTTTGGAAAAGGAGAGAATCTCGCACTCACAGTCGCATAACACAATTCCGGAGTCAGACAGTGAATGAAACTCCCTCCACACTTTCGCATCACGTGCTATCGGGTTCACATAAAGACAGAAGATCGCAACAACCCGTCCCATCACACACTGCCTGGTCACGTACAGAGTGAATCTCACTCCAAAGCATCCCATCACACTCTCTCGTGGTCAGACACAGAGCGAAACTCCCTCCACACCGTCCGATCACACATTTTACGGAGCAGTCACAGAGAGCAGCTCTCTCCACACCGTCCCATAGCAGACCCCGGGATCAAAAACGTGATGCTCCCTCGACACTGTCCCATCACATTATTTCGGGTACAGACACAAAGGGAAATCCCTGTTCCCCATCCCTTCACACACTCACGATTCAGATATTGTTTAGTTCAACTGCAACTCCCCAGCTCAAAAGCAGCACAATCGCATCACACACTACCCAAGTCAATAGGAGAGCTAAACCCCCTGCGTCCTCCACTCTCCCGTCTCAGCAATCCCCAGCGCTCCGTCATCCCAGTCGTCTGGAATTCTGTCCCGGATACTGTGAGTGCGCGTGACAGGATGTGGATTATTCAGCGCACACGTGCTCCCAGTTTTAATCACCGACTCCAAATCCCGGACTGGGATCCGTCCCGCTGCAACGGGATGATAGACTCCCTCATCCGGAAACCACAGTCGGTAGCAACGTTACCGAGCAACAGGTTGTGTTGAGGAAGTAGCGGGGCTGCCGAAGGGTTCAGATAGAATAGGAGCATGAGGAAAGACGTGGCAGATAGAATACGGTGCCGGGAATCCTATGGTCATGCAATTTGAAAAAAAAAGAACGAAATCATAAAATATTTTCTAAAGGGATGGAATTTTTTTTTGACCTAGGCAACTTGTTCATATTCTATACCTTCAGAGAATGGTCTGGGTCAATTCTGAGCCGGCCCAAGAATCCCCTCATAACAAGTGTCTATATAAACGTTTGAACAGCAGGACTATTTAGTATGTATAAATAGCGTATCTGAAGTTAATAAATGGGTGATGAATACTTAATTAATTTTTCAGAGATCCAAAATCCATTTCAATATTTGCGGGTCATATTCGACCCGGAGCAGCCTCAATGTACAAACATCTGTAGCACCTGCAGAAGTATAAACCTTCAGGGTGTTTTCACTGTTGTCAAATGTCAGAACGGGTCAAGCATGACCGGCACAGTGTGTAAGGGTTAAAAACAATCTGCGGTGCAGAGGGATTTGGGAGACTTCGTGCAGCTTTCCCAGAAGTTTAACCTGCAGCTTGAGCCGGTGGTGAGGAGGGCAAATGCGATGAGAACATGCATTTCGAAAGGAATAGAACATATAAATAAATATGAATAGTGAGACATTTAAGGCACTGGTGGAGTCTCATTCGGCGCGTTGTAGGCATTTTCTGGCCCTGTTCGAGGAAAGGAAGAGTTTACATTGGAGAGGGTTGAAAGGCGGATCACAAGAATGATTCCGGGATTGAATGGGCTTGTCATATGGTGAACATTTCGGGTATCTGGGCCTGTACACACTAGAATTCAGAGGAATACGACGTGAACAAAGTTCGTCCCTCCATTCTGAGACTGTATCCTCTGGTCTTTGACTCTGACAGAACAGGACAAGTCCTCTCCACATCCACTCTCGCAAAACCTTTCACCATTCGAGAGGTTTTAATGAGGTCACCCCTCATCCTTCTGAATTCTATTGAATACCGGCCCAGGGCCATCATACAATCTTTATATGACAAGCCTTTTATTCCCGGAATAATATTCCTGAACCTGCTTTAAACTTTCTCCAGTTTCCGCACAACCTTTGTAGGATAAGTGACCCAAACCGGTCACAGTAATCCACGTGAGGCCTCGCCAGTGTTTTATGATATCAGAAGTTTAAATCTTCGCGTTTATATTCCTTAGAAATAATTGCTCACATGGCATTGGACTTCCTGATCACAGACTCAACATGGAAATTAACCTTCAGGGAATTCTGCACAAGATCTCTCAAGTCCCTGTCAGTGTTAGGCACCGTTTGGTTTCCCCATTTTCTCTACAATAACAAAATTGCCGCGGCATTCATTTCTTCTACCAGAATGCGTGGTCTTTTAATTTCCGACATTGTATTCATCTGCATTTCTTTGACCATTCCCCTTATTTGTTCAAGTCTTTCTGTAGACTCTCTACTTCCTCAAAACTGCCTGTCGCTCCACCTATCTTCATATAATTTTCAATCTTTGCAACAAAGCCATCAATTCTATTATCTGAATGATTGACCCAGAATGTGAAAAGTATCGGCCCCAACACAGACCCGAGTGGAACAGGATGAGTCACTGGCAGTCAATCAGACTAAAAACGTCTCCCTTTATTCCCACTCTTTGCCTCCTGCCAATTAGCCACTGCTTTATCCATGCTAGAATGTTTCCTGCAATCCCATGAGCTCGCAGCTAATTAATCAGCCTCCTGTGTCGCACCTTGTCTAAGGCCTTTTGACAATCCAAATAGCACGTCATTAACTGATTCTCTTTTGAAGATCTGCATATTATTTCATCAAAACTTACAACGGATTTGTCGGGCAGCATTATCTTGAGTCTCCAAGTACCCTGCGACCTCATCCTTAACAATGGTCTCTAATACCTTCCCGACCACTGAGCTCAGACTAACTGGCCCAGAGTTTCCTTAACAATGGAGTCTAATACCTTCTCAACCGCTGATCTCAGACTAACTGACCTAGAGTTCTCTTAACATTGGACTCTAATACCTTCCCAACCGCACAGCTCAGACTAACTGGCCTAGAGTTTCTTTTCTTCTGCATTTCCCCGTTCTTGAAGAAAGGAGAGTCATTTAAAATTTTCATTCTTCCGGAACCATTCCAGAATCCAATGCTGGCAGAAAATTGTGTCAGCCTTCCTTTGGAACAGATCTTCCACTTTGGGATGTACATGTCCTATTCTTTCCGAATTTCTTACAGAAATTTCAGCCATTGCTGTTTTGCTGTCATCCCTCCCTCTCCTTTCAATTCTGGCCAACATTACCCTCCTGCCTCTGGAATTTTCTTTTTTCCCCACTGATACAGCTGATATAAGCTTCTTCCTCTCAAACTGAAGGATGAAACTTTTCATATTATGATCACTTAACCCTGAGGGTTCTGCTGCCCCCAGCTCTCTGATCAGATATGGTTGACAGACCAGCATCCAATCCAGAATACCTGCTGGGTTCAACCACGAGCTGCTCTAAAATGCCAAATCGCATGCAGTATAGAAATACCCCTGCTGGAATCCAACACCTACCTAATTTTCCCAATCTACCCGCATATTCTAGTTCCCCCATGACGACTGCAACATTGCCCTTTTGGCATGTATTGTCCGTATTCTGTTGCACTTTGCAGGCCAGATCTTCACCACTGTTTGTGTGTCCGTATACAATTCTGATCGGATGTTTGTACCCGAGCATTTCCGTACCCCCAACCGCAATGATACTACAACTAGCGACCCTAGGTCACTGCTGAAAGGACTCGGCCGGAAACGTCGTCTGTATTCTTTCCCATAGATGTTGCCTGGCCTGCTAAGTTATTCCAGCATTTTGTTTCTGTTGCTTGGATGTCATCTCTTCTTACGAGTTGATTTCGTTTTTAAGCCATGATTCAGTGATGCCTGCAACATTATGCCTGCCAATCTGCAACTGTGCTGCAAGTACAGCTTTGTGTTTTATTACCGCGCACATTCAAACTCCACACATTCAGTCCTGTATTCTTCCTTTTCCTTTTGTTGCTTTTATCCTTTCCGATTCTTTCCACCTTTTAAGTTGCAGCTCAGTTGATTGGCTGCAATTTCCCCCAGCCATCAACCTCTCCTCAGTAGACATTGCCTCTGTTTGTAAACCACTGACCTCATCGTCAGCATTATATCGGTCTTTCATACAATTCTGTTGCATTGAAATGTAAGCTGCACAGGACACGAGTTGAACTGTGCTCAACCGTATTATTCTGAACATCATCTGAGGTCTTACAAATATCTGCCTCCACTAATTCTCCATAAGCTGTTCTGACAATCTGAGCCGTATCCTTTCGCTACCAGTTCGAACCGAAACTAGCAACTGTACAGTTTTCCTTGTTCTGGATTCACTATCACGCGGCACGAGCAGCAATCCTGAGATCACCAACCTGGACATCCTGCCCTTTAACTTAGAACCTATCTCCCTATACTCCCTCCACATGCGTCCTGCCAATGGCATTGATACCCACAAGGAACACAATTTCACTTATTCTGTACTAGGCCTTGGACCATCAGGACAATAGCAATGCTTACGTCACGCTGCGGTGTATTGGCAACAGCTCAGCGTTCAGCACAGTCATTTCCTCAGTTCTAATCAACAAGCTCCAAATCCCGAGCTGTTGCAACACCCTCTGCAAAATAATGATTAACTTCCTCATCGGGAAACCACAGTCCGTGCAAATCGGTAATAACATTTCCCATCTACAGGCAGTCTTGAATTAACAGAGAGGCTGCAAGTCATTTAGGAAAAGTAGACAAAGTACTGGCAGAAGGAATACAGTGCCTGGAAGTGTACGATCATGAAATTTGGCAGAAGTAATAAATGAGCGGACTATTTCCTTAAAGACAACACGAAACCTCGGGTCAAAAGGATTTGGCACTCCTGCTGCAGGATTCCCTCGAGGTTAATTTACAGGTGGAGTCTGTGGTGAGGAAGACAAATGCAATGTTCGCTTTCATTTCCCGATGACCAGAGTATAAGAGTAAAGGTTTTTTTTTCTAGGTTTTACAAGGCACTGGAGAGGTCACATTTGTTGTATTATGAGCAATGTTGGTCCCTTTAGAAAATAATGGATTTGCTGACATTGAAGTTGATATGACCAGAAGACAGTGCGAATCATAAGGCTATTCAGTCGATCAAAACTGATCTGCCATTCCATTCATGGCTAATCCCGGCTCCCACGCAACCTACCTTCTCGCTGTTTTTTTGTCTCTCTCTTTTTTCGACGCCCTAACCAATCAGAAAGCTGTCATATTCCGCCTATTTCTACTCACTGCCTTGGGCTCCAGTCTGGTTTGTGGCAGAGCATTCCGCATTTTCGCTTCTATCTGGCTACAAAAACAACTCTTTGTTTCTGTTCTAAAAGGCCGCCCTTTAATTTTGATATGTGCCCTCCAGTGCTGGATATTCCCACCGAAGGAAACATCCTCTCCTCATCCACCGTATCTCGCCACTCTCAACATTCGGTAGTTTCAACAAGATCACGAGATTGTAAAGCAGGATTGTTTAACCAATCTATTACAGTTTTTCAAGCAGGTTACCCGGAAAGTGGATGAAGGGAAGACAGTGGATGCTTTCTACATGGACTTCAGTAAGGCCTTTGACAAGGACCCGCGAGGGAGCTTAGTTAAAGAGATACAGTCGCCAGAGATACATGATGAGGCAGTAAATTGTATTATATATTGGCTCAATGAAAGAAGCCAGAGAGTGGTAGTGGAGGATTGCTTCTCTGAATGGAGATCTGTGACTAGTGTTGTGCCATAGGGATCAGTGCTGCGTTCATTGTTATTTGTCATCTATATCAATGATCTAGATGATCATGTGGTAAATTGGATCTGCAAATCTGCTGATGATACAAAGATTGGAGATGTAGTGGACTGTGAGGGAGGATTTCAAAGCTGAGAGGAGGATTTGGATCAGCTGGAAAAAAAGGGCTGAAGAATATCGGATGGAGTTTAATACAGACAAGTGTGAGGTATTGCACTTTGAAAAGGCACACCAAGGTAGAAAATTCAAGGTAAATAGTAGGGCACTGAGGAGTGTAGTAGAACAGAGGGATCTGAGAATACAGATTAATCATTCCCTAAAAGTGACGTGACAGGCAGATAGAGTCTTAATGAGAGCTTTTAGTATATTGGTCTTTATAAATCAAAGTATTGAGTATAAGAGTTGGAATGTTACAGTGAGGTTCTATATTACATTCGTTAGACCGAATTTAGAGTATTGTGTCCAGGTTTGGTCACCTAACTACAGGTAGGACATAATAAGGTTGAAAGAGAGCAGGGAAGGTTTAGAAAGATGTCGCTAGGACTTGAGAAACTGAATTACAGAGAAAAGTTTAATTGGTTAAGAATTTATTGTCTGGAGCATAGAAGAATGATGAGTCTTTTGAGGAGCTACATGAAATTATGATGAGTATAGATAGAGTGAATGCAAGCATGATCATTCAACTGAGGTAGGGGAGTGAAAAGAAAACACAGAGGACCTGTGTTAAGGGTGAAGGTGGAGCAGTTTAGAGGAAACATGGTGGGTGGGGGGAGTTCGCACAGAGAATTGTGGGAGAATAGGCTGTCATAAGAAGTAGTAACTGCAGGTTCTCTTATAAAATTTAAGAAAAACATGGACCGGCACATGGATGGCAGGGGTGTGGAGAGATATGATCCGGGCGCAGGTCAGTGGGAGTAGGCACAAAAATAGGTCGGCACAGCCAAGAATTGCCGAAGGGCCTGTTTCTGTGCTATAAAGTTCTAAGGGTCTATGTTCGATGACCACGCATTCATCTGATTTCCAATGCCTACAGGCCCAAAGTTGCCGAACGCTCCTTATATGTTAATGCATTCATTTCCAGAATTATCCTCGTGAACCTCGTCTGGACTCTCTCCAAAGACAACACATTCGTTATGCAATTTGGGGACCAGATCTGTTGCCAGTACTCCACGTGCGGCCTTCTTGTTTCCTTATAAAGCCTCAGTATGATATGTTTGTCTCTCTTTTATTCATTTCCCCTTGAAATAAATACCCCATTGCATTTGACTTCTTACCCCAGACTCAATCTGTAAAGCTTTTGGGAGACTTGAGCAAGGGGTCCACTCTTATGCGTCTACAAGTCCCATCATTCCTTTGAGATACTGATGTATGTGACTGATGCTTCTCCTTCAGAAACTGTAGAATGAATTTAATCATATCTCCTCAGTAAACAGACTGTTGGATTTTGACCCTCGCACTTACGAATGCTGAGGATTCGGTTTGAGATATCCCGGACCCTGGCACGCGGGAGGCGTCATGGCATCCGGGAATCTGATTGTGGCACATCGAGCCTCCAGTCTGTTCCCCTAACTAACGAATCCCCTGTCACCACAGCGTGACTCTTGTGTCTCTTGTTCCCCTTTCCCTTCTGAGTCAACAGGCAGACTCACTACCAAACGGCCGACCACTGGGAACTCTCTCTGTTAGTTTGTTTGCGAGACTGTATCTAAAGTGTTCTACATTCTACTAATGATGATGACCACAGGGCTACTCTGCACTGGCTCACTAACCGCTTTCCCCTGTCTCGCTGACACACAGTTTCCTGTGTCCTCCACCTTGGGTGTAACTACCCAAGGTGTCCTACCTTGGGTATATGTCCTACCTATCACCCGGAAAGCCTCTAGAATTATTTGAATATCCCGGATGTTAGCATCTCAGAGGATCTATAGAGGGCCAAATACGTTGATCAGCTAGCTGCCTCTCTCCAAGATAGATCCACACAGGTGGAATCTCATTTGTTTTGCACTGGACCCTGGACCATTACACAACAACAATAGTTACGCCAGCCTGCGGTTTATGGTCCATAGCTCAGCATTCAGCACAATCATTTCCTCAGTTCTTAAAAACAAGCTCCAGTTCTTACAAACTGGGGAGACTTTAAACTAGAATGGTTGGGGGTGGGAATCAAATTGAAGAGGCTAGGAGAGAGGAGGTTAATTCACAAATAGAGAACGCTAGTAGACAGTGTATGAGTGGGGATAGACGGGTGACAGAGATGGGGAGGGCTAAGATCGAAAATGTAGGGGAGAAGAAAGAAGAAAGATAATAAATTAATTTGCAACGTAAGGGATAAAGAGAGAGTAAGGGGTAGAGAGTTTATTAAATGTACCTATTTTAATGCCAGGAGCATTGTACAAAAGTGGATGAGCTTAGAGCATGGATTGATACCTCGAAATATGATGTTTTAGCTAATAGTGAAATATGAGTACAGGACGGGTGCGATTTGCTACTAAATACACCTGGATTTCGTTGCTTCAGGTGCGATAGAATCGGAGGGGCAAGAGGAGGACGTGTTGTATTGCTTGTCAGAGAAAATATTCCAGCGGTGCTTTGGCAGCTTTAGATATTTCGGCTAGAGCGGCTATTTGGATGGAATTGAGGAATGGGGCAAGTGTAGTAACACTTATAGGGGTGTACTATAGACCACCGAATGGGGATCTAGAATTGGAGTAGCAAATCTGTTAGGAGATAGCAGGTATTTGTAGTAAGCACAAGGTTCTGATTGTGGGAGATTTTAATTTTCCACATATAGAATGGAAAGTCCATTCTGTAGAAGGGCTCGATGGTTTTCGAGTATTTAAAATGTTTGCAGGATAGATTTTTGCAGCAATACATAGAGGTATCAACTAGAGAATGGGCAGTGTTGGATCTCCTTTTAGGGTAGCAGATAGGTCGGGTGACGAAGGAATGTGTTGGGGAGCACTTCGAGTCCAGTGATCACACGTTGCCACAAGTTTCAATACAATTATGGAGACGGATAGGACTGGACCCAGGGTTGGGATTTTCGTTTGGAGAAAGGCTAATATTGCGGCGATGCGAAAGGATTTAGACGGAGTGGATTTGGACGACTTGCTTTATGGGGAGAATTCAATAGAGAAACGGAGGTCATTTAAAGTTGAAATTTTGAGGGAACAGAATCTTTATGTTCCTGTTAGGTTGAAAGGAAAGGTTAAAAGGTTATGAGAACCATGGTGTTCCAGGAATATTGGAAACTGGTTCGGAAAAGAGAGAAATCTACAATAAATATGGGGAGCATGGAGTAAATGAGGAGCTCTAGGAATATAAAGAATGTGAATAGAATCTTAAGAATGAAATTAGAAAAGCTAAAAGAAGATACCAGGTTGTTTCGTCAAGTCCGGTAAAAATAAATCCAGAGGGGTTCTACTGTTATATTAATACCAGAAGGATAGTTGAGGGGGAAAATTGGTCCCTTAGAGAATCAGATTGGACAGCTATATGTGGAGCCAAAAGTGCTGGGGGAGAATTTGAACAATTTATTTTCTTCGGCATTCACTAAGGAGAAGGATATTGAATTGTGTAAGGGAAACAAGTAGTGTGAAAACTATGATGATTAAAGAAGAGGAAGTACTGGCGCTTTTAAAGAATACAAAAGTGGTTTAGTCTCCAAGCCCTGCCAGGATATTCCCTGGGACATTGACGGGTATTATTTTACGTATAGCAGGGGCTCTGACAGAAATATTTGAAATGTCATTAGAAAGTGAGGCACTTGACCCTGAGGGTCCTTCTACCTCAAGCTCTCTAATCAGATCTGGCTGTCAGATCAACATCCAGTCCAGAATAGCTGATCCCCAGTTGGGTTCAACAATGGGCTGCTCTGAAAAGCTAAAATGTAGGCACTCTTGACATACCCCTCCTAGAATACAGCACCAGCCAGATTTTCCGAATTTACCTACGTATTTTACCTCCCCTATGTCGACTGAAACATTGCCCTTTTGTTATTTCTGCGTCCTGTTATGCTTTGGAGGCCAGATCCTTACCACTGTTTGTGTTCTGTATAGAATTCTGATCAGATATATTTACTCGAGCATTTCCGTATCCCTACCCTCAATGATTCAACACCTGGCGAACCTAGGTCACTGATGAATGGACATGGCTGGAAACGTCGTCTGTATTCTTTCCGATGGATGCTGCTCGGCCTGCTGAGTTCATCGGCATTTTGTGTCTGTTGCTTGGATGACATCTCTTTCTTACGAATTAATTCCGGTTTTATCAACATAGCTCAGTCTGCATTCCGGGCCTGGGCCTTCGACAGAATGTGTATTCTTGGACAGTAAGTTCCCAGCCACAATCTTTCAAATACGATTCAGTGATGCCTGCAACTTCGTACATGCCTACCTACACATGTGCTGCAAGTTCATCTTTGTGTTTTATTTAGAGTGCGCATTCAAATTCAACACATTCTGACCTGTATTATTCCTATTCAATATTGTCCACCTTATACGTTGCAGCTCATCCGATTAACTGCCATTTCCACCAATCAATAGGCTCTCCTCACCACACATTGCCTCTGTTCGTAAACCAGTTAACTCATCGCCAGCACCATTATCGACCTTCCCTAGAGGTTTTTTTATTTCACAATGGAATCTATACAGCTCAGGACACGAGACTCACTGAGTTAAACCATATGATTCCGAACACCGTCTGAGGTGTCACAACCATCTGCCTCCACAAATTCTCCATAATCTGTTCCGGCAATCTGGCTCACATCCCTCTGCAACTGGTTAGAACCGATGACTGTCAACGGTGCAGTTTTCCTGTTTCTGTGCTCACTGGCGCGCGGCACGAGCAGCAATCCGGAGATCAATACCCCGGACATCCTGCCCTTTAACTCAGAACATAACTCCCTGCACTCCCTCCTCATTCGTCCCATTCATGGCATTGATACCCACAAGGATCACCATCTGACTTGCTCTGCACTGGGCCTGGGACTATCTGGACAACAGCAATGATAAGTCAAGCTTCGGTTTCTTGGCTACAGCTCAGCGTTCAGCACAATCATTTCCTCCGTTCTCAGCAACAAGCTCCAAATTCTGAGCCGTTGCATCTCCCTCTGCAAAATAATGTTTGATTTCCTCATCGTGAAACCACAGTCCGTGCAGATCGGTCATAACATTTCCCATCTACAGGTCGTATTGAATTAGCAGAGAGGTTGCAGGTCCTATACAGAGGGGGGGAATGGTCACAGTAAGGGCAGATGGAATACAATGCCTGGAAGTGCATGGTCATGCAAAGTACTAGAAGAAATAAAAGTATAGACTATTTTCTGAAAGAAAATCGGCCATCTACGGCGCAAAGGGATCTGGAAGTCCTGGTGGAGTCTCCCAAAGTTAATTTAGAGGGGGAGTCGGTAGTGAGCAAGGCAAATGCAATTTTCGCATTCATTTCCACATGACAAGAATATAAGAGTGAAGATTTATTTTTAAAGATTTACAAGGCACTGCAGAGGGTTCATGTGTGGCATTATGAGCAACGTTGGTGCCCTTATATAAAATGGATTTGCTGAAATTGGAAATCACACGACCAAATGACTTTAGCTAAACATTAGGTTATTCCACCCATCGAAACTGCTTTGCTATTTCGTTCGTGGCTGATCCCGGATCCCACTTAATTCCATACCCCTGCCTTGTCGGAGTATAATTAGATGATATAATTAGAGTATAATTAGATAATTAGAGACATAATTAGAAAACTGTCAAATGGTTTGTGGCAGAGCACTCCTCCTTTTCGCCTCGCTCTGGATACAAATCGCCTCTCTGCTTCGATTCTATCATGTCTCCCCGCAATTCTGAGTATGCGCCTTCTAGTTCTGGACATTCCCACCACAGGATACATCCTCTCCTCATCCACCCTGTCTTGTCCTTTCAAACTTCGGTAGTCTCAACAAGACCATCACGCATTCTTCTAAATTCCAGTGAGTACCGGCCCAAACTTGCCGAACGCTCCTCATAGGTTAACCTCTTCATTTCCACAATTACCCTCGTAAACCTCGTCTAGATTCTCTACGCCGACAACACGTCCTTTCCGAATTGAGGGACCCAAATCTGTTGCCAATACTCCAAGTGCGGCATTGTTGTTGCCTTACAGACCCTCCCCGTTATCTCCTTGTTTTTTTTTATTCGTTTTCTCTTGAAGTAAACGCAATCATTGCATTTGCCTTCTTACCCCAGTTTCAACCAATAAATTAAACTTTTTGGAGACTTGAACAAGGGATTCTAAGTCTCACTGCACATACCCCACAATTGTATAATATTCTGCCCGATTGCTCCTTTTCCCAAAAGGCATGATCATACGTTTCCCAACACCGTATTCCATACGGCACTTTATTCCCATTATTCAAGTTTGTCTCAATCCTGTTGCAATCACATTGCTTCCTCAGCACTACCTACCCCTTCATCTATTTTCGTATTATTCGGAGATTTTGCCAGAAAGCCATCCAAATCATTATCCAACTAATTGTCAAACAATAGGAAAATAGTGGTTCGTATACTGACAGCTGAGGAACACCACTAGTCACCGGCAGTCAACCAGAAAAGGCCACTGTTATTCCGTCTCGCTGATTCCTGCCTGCAGCCATTCCTCTATCCATGGCAGTATCCAGCCCTAAGCGCTACAAGATTTTGTCTTGTTAAGGAGCCTCTTGTGTGACACCTTATTAAATTCCTTTGAATTTCCAAGTTACAGGGAAACCCAAGTTACAGTGAAAGGCTTCTTTAGAGCGTAGAAGGTGAGGGAAAACTTGATAGAGTTATTTAAAATAATGAGGGGGATAGACCGAGTTGACGTGGATAGGCTTTTCCCATTCAAAGTAGGGGAGATTCAAACAAGACGACATGATTTGAGAGTTAGAAGGGAAAAGATTAAGGGTAACACTAGGGAGAACTTCTTTACTCAGAGGGTGGTAGCTCTCTGGAATGAGCTTCCTGTAGAAGCGGTAGAGGCAGGATCGGTATTGTCATCTGAAGTAAAACTGGATAGGCATATGGACAGGAAAGGAATGGAGGGTTATGGGGTGAGTGCGGGACAGTGGGACTAGGTGAGCTTAAGCCTCGGCGCGGACTAGAAGGGCCAAGATGCTGTAATTGGTAACTCCGTGCTGTAATTGGTATATGTTAGATATGTTATATAAATGGTATCCACTGCCTTTCCATTGTCCACTCTGTTTGTTACTTCCTCTCCAAATGCTTACAGCTTTCTCTGGCAAGATTTCCCTCAACAGAATCCATGCTGACTTTGACTCATTTCATTATTCCTCTCCAAGAACCCCGAAAGCTCATCCTTAAAAGTAGACTCCATAACTTTCTCAACAACTGAGGTTCGGCAAACTGGCCCATAATTTGAGTTCTGTAGCCTTCCTTCCTTCTCAAAGACTGGAGCGACATTTGCAAACTTCCAGTGCTCAGGGAATTCAGAGATTCCTGGAGATTGTGTCCAATCCATTCGTTTTCTTTTCGGCCTCCTCTCTCATTACTTTGGGATGTGGTCTGTCTGGTCCAGGTGACTGATCTACCTTAAGACCTTTGAGTTTCACTCGCACGTTGCCCCGTGTAATCGCGATGACACTCACTCCTGTTCCCTCACGCTCATGGGTCTCTGGCACAGTGCTGGTTTCCTCCACAGTGAAGACAAATGCAAAGTACACATTACGTTCATCTGCCATTTTTCTCACCTGCTGCAGTTGGAGCAGCATTATGTTCCAGTGGGCTAATATCAACTGTCACCTTCCTATTGACCTTTGTATCACTGAAAATAAACTTATGCTGTCCTGTTTCTATTATTGGTTAGTTTGTTTAGTTCATTCTTCCCATTTTATAGCCTTTGGCTTCCAAACCATCCATCTTCCCATTCACTTTTGCTACCTTATACGCCCTTTTCCTTGGCTGAACTGCCGTCCTTAACTTCCTTTGTCAGCCACGGTTGCCCACTTCTGCCACTTAAAAACTTCCTCTTCTGTAGGACATATCTATCCTGCTAATTGTTTACCATTACCAGAAATTTCAAACATCCCTGCTCTGCCGTCATCCCCGCCGGTATCCGCATCCTTTCTATCTGGGCAAGCTTCACTCTAATGTCTCTTGTAAATTCCATCATTCCATTGAGATACTGATGCGTGTGACTGATGATGCTCCCTCACAAATTACAGAATGGTTTTAATCATACCTCTTCAATAAACAGACTTCTGGCTTTTGACCCTCGCACTTCCGAATGATGAGGTCTCGGTATGAGAAAACCCGGACCCCGGCACGCGGGACGCAACGTACCACCCGGGAATCCCATTCTGGAACAGCGAGCCTCCAGTCTGTTCCCCTAACTAATGAATATGGTCAAAAGGCAGGAGATTGTGGCTGAAGGGGACCTGGATCAGACATGATGAAATGGCGCAGCAGACTCGATGGCCTAATTCTGCTCCGATATCTCATGGTCTGATTTGAGGTTTCTGTGTTGCCGGGTGTCAGCATCTCAGTGGATCTGACCTGGTGGGATCAACCGAGAGTGGGGGAGAGGGAGATACTGACAGAAACGGAGGAGAGGAATAGTAGGATAAGTAGGAACCAGTGAAAGGGGTAGTGGTGCACAGTAGGGGGGAGTCACGGAGTCGGGGTAGGTTTTAGCGGGCGGATGGGGTAATATAAATCTGTTCTGATGTCGGAGATGGAGGAGATGACGGAGTCATAGAAGGTTGTAGTTGTGTAAGTACTCGAGTTGAGAATTCACCTCGCAGTTGAAAAAGACGTTCGAGAGGGGCACCAGGTTCGGCTCTGCTCGCCCCTTCTCTTCTGTGACCTCTGACCCGAAGGCCGATGTGAGAATCATCACTCAGATGACTGAACACTCGCCGGTCCCCGGGTTCCGAATGTCTACCTGCTGGGCCACTGTAAACCTTAGCCACCACCAGGCTGGACTGTTCAAGGACTCGGTGGTGAGGAAGCTCATAAAAGGTTCACATTCCTCTCCCGGGCAAGGATTTAATTTTAAGGCTCTGCTGTGGCCTCATTTGGAGTGTGCTTCCCTGTCACGTTCACTTTAATACTCGGACTGACAGTTTCTGCCTGTCGCAATCCTTCCTGGAAAGTTTGTAATTCAAGCGCTCGTGCTGAGCACTCAGTGCTCAACCGTAGGAAATCCATTTCCAGCACTGTTGTTTGTGATCCAACACCTCCCAGTATTCTCATGAAACAGCGCCTGGGCTCCAACTTCGCAGCTACATCTTTGCCAGAAAACAACCTGGCCGAATCCACACTTGCCAGATCACTCCTGCCGCCAAGAAAGTCAGCCTTCATTCAATTTAGAACTAAACCCGAGGTCATAAATACCCCTTTCCATAATCACCTTGAATCTAATGGCAATATCATCCCTTTAAGACTCGGACTGCTACGGGATGCAAAGTGGTCGCCTGCACAAACTTTTGTCCCCTGCCTTGTTCCATTCCGCAGGAGGAGATCCAGTATTGCACTCGCTGGTTGGTAATATCTACATACTGATTAAGGAAACTTTCTTGAAACCATTTGAGAAACTACTCCACTGGTCCTTTCACGGAATGGGGCTCACAGTGAATATCTGTTAAAATATCACAAACTTATGTTTCTCTACAGATTTATTCCTCTGAATCCCCGGCACTATTAGGTGATTGATAATATGGCCCCATGGTCGAGTTCGTACCTTTCTTATTCCTCAGTTCCTCCCAAAAATCCTCACCTAGACGTGTTCCCGAGTCTGTCCTGACTGAACACCGCCGTGACATTTTCCCTGACTGCAAAGCTGCCCCTTATGTTTGCATTGTTTGCTCATTAACACGACTAAAACAGCCGAATCCCAGAATATTAAGCTAACGGTCCTGCCCCTCCTGCAACAAAGTCTCACTATTGGCTACAATGCCATACTTCCAGAATTTGACTCCCGCCCTGAGCTCATCTGCCTTTCGTACAAAACTTTCTGCATTGAAACGTAGGCAGCTCAGAACGTGAGTCCCAGCTGGCTCAACATTTTTCTTCCTGACTTCGTCGGAGACCTTAACGACATCTGTTCCAACAAGTTTTCTTCTATATGTGATGGCATTACGGGTTTCATCCCCCTGTATCTCTAGTTTAATGCCCACCCCACCTATGTTTCATGGCAAAAATTCTTGCTGATATTATTTCAACTCAAGTTGATGTGTAAACTGAGAGAGATTCTCGCTGGCAGATGAAGTGAAGGAGCTGAGCACGGCGAGGTGGTGTGGCGTGACCTCCGGGCAGGAGTCTGTGCTGCCCCCCAGTGTTCGCTTGGCTGAAGACAGGCTTTGTTGTGGTCGAAGGCAGATATCAGTGTTATTCATTTGACGAAGGCCTCATACTGCGTTGGTATTTTTCTGTTTTATACATATTTTTGTGCCTTCTGCCGTGTTTAAATGCTGATATCGTGTTTTGCACCATGTTTCTGTAGTAACGCTGTCACCTTTGGCTGTACTCATGGATGTTCATGTGTCGTCCTGACTTGTGAGGCATACCTTGACTTGGTCATTTGAACCCGTCTATCCCGCCCAGAGGCATACAATCTGGTGTGCCTGTTATTGAGCTGCATGGCCACAGGAGGACGCTGTACTGGGACTGGATGTTTAACCCCTTTGAATCTCCGGACCGTCACCAAGCTTCCAGCGAACTGAACATTCGGTCTAGATTCCTCCCAATATGACCTGACAGAGAGGCACCGTGTAACGACAAGATGATGAGAGGCATTGATCGTGTGGATAGTCACAGGCTTTTTTCCCGGGGCTGAAATGGTTGTCACTGGAGGACACAGGTTTAAAGTGCTGCGGTGTCGGTAGAGAGGAGATGTCAGGTGTAAGTTTTTCACTCAGAGAGTGGTGAGTGTGTGGAATGGGCTGCCGGCAACGGTGGTGGAGGCGGATACGATAGGGTCTTTTAAGGGACTTTTGGATAGGTACATGGCACTTAGAGAAATAGAACATTTTTGTGTGAAAAATAGAAAAATTTGTGTCTGGTACAGACACAGAGTGAATTCCCTGTTCCCCTTTCCTTCACACATTCACCGTTCAGATATTGTTTAGTTCAACTGCAACTCCCCAGCTCAAAACCCGCACAGCCACATCACACACTACCCAGGACAATACCTGATCTAAAGCCACTTCGTCCTCCGCTCTCCCCTCTCAGCAATTCCCAGAACTCCGCCATCCCAGTCGTCTGGAATTCTGTCCCGGAAACTGTGAGTGCGCGTGACGGGATGTGGATTATTCAGCGCGCACCTGCTCCCAGTTTTAATCAGCGTCTCCACATCCCGGGCGGGTGTCCGTCCCTCTGCAACGGGATGATATACACCCCCATCGGGAAACCACAGTCGGCAGCACCGTTATCGAGCGACAGGTTGTGTTGAGAAAACAAGGGGCTGGTGAAGGACTCAGGCAGAATCGGAGATTGAGAACAGATGGGACATATAGAATACAGTGCCGGGAATCGTTTGGTCCTGCAATTTGAAAATAAGATAAATAAAAACATCGACTATTTTCGAGATGGAGATGATTTATTTTTGACGCAGGCAAACTGCTTATTTTCTATTCCTTAACAGAATAGTCCGGGACAATTTCAACCCGGCCCAATTATCCTCTCATAACAAGTGTCTAAGCAAAGTTCTGAACCACAGATCTACTTAGAATGTATAAACTTCCTATCTGACTGTAATAAATGGGTATCAAATCCTTAATTAATATTTCAGAAACCAAAAATCCATTTCAAAAAATATGGATCTAATCTGACCCGGAGTAGCTTCAATGAACTAAAATTTGTAGCACCTTAAAAAGTTTAAGATTTTTAAGTATTTCCATATTTGAGCTTTTTGGGTCACTTTAGGAGAAGTCAACAAATTTCGGCTGAGTATGGTATTTAGGCGTTTTTACTGCCGTCACATGTCAAAACGGGTCAAACATGACCGGCACAGTATGTAAGGGTTAAAAACAATCTGCGGTACAGAGGGATTTGGGAGACTTCGTGCAGCTTTCCCAGAAGTTTAACCTGCAGCTTGAGCCGGCGGTGAGGAAGGCAAATGCGATGACAGCATTCATTTCGAGAGGACTGGGACGTAAACGCAAGGACGTCATTCTCAGGCTTAATACGTCACTGGTGAGGTCACATTTGGAGTTTTGTGAGCAGGTCTCGATCGCTTATCTCACAGGGGATGTGAGACATTGGAGAGGGTTCACGGGAATGAAAACGGGATTGGACGTGGTACTATAGGAGGAGTATTTGACAGCTCCGGGAGACAGAACACCCACACACAGCGATTCAGCAAAAGCTTCTTCCCATTCGCCATCACATCTTTCAACGCATCAGCAAAAACTCGACATATTTGCGGTGTTTATTAATATTTGCAGTTTACATTAATTGTACATCTTTGCGCCGTCCTGATGCTTCAAAAGAACAAATTCCAGGTGTTATAGGTTTCAGATAATAAATGAAATAGCGATTCCTGAGGAAAGCATCCGATACGAGTGGACAGGACACTTGGCCCGCTGGTCTTCACCAGTCAGACTGAGTACAGGATTCGGGAGGTCATGTTGCCGTGGTACAAGAGGGGCACAGACAGAGGGAATGCGCTCAGACTTTCACCCAGGGTTGGGTTATCGAGCACCAGACGGGACAGGATTGAGGTGAGAGTGAATGGAAAGCAGAAAGAGAGAGGGAGAGAGAGATCAAGGAGACGGAGGGTTCAGAGAGAACGGGGAGGGGAGAGAGAGTGTCTGAGGGAGCGAAGGGGAGAGAGATGCACGAGGTGTGCAGAGGGAGAAGAGAAAGAACGGGCGGAGAAAGTTTGAGGAAATAAGGGGAAGTGAGGGGGTAGAGAGAAAGGTAGAGGGAGCGGTGAAGAGCGGGACGGGGGAATGGCGAGAGAGAAGGGGATAGACGGCGAGAGGGATTTGTCGCTGTTTGGGGGGAAGAATATGTTTGCAACAAGAAGAGATGGAGTAGGAGGGAGGGGCAGGGGCAGAGAGTATGGGGAGGTAATTTGAAAGGATTTAGGAGTGAGTGTGAAGGGGAGAGAAGGAGGAGAAAATGGGGGTAGTCACTTGATTCATGTCGTCTCCACTGGCTGTTAACAGAGACCCCGGATCTTTTCAGGAACATCTGGGAACAAAGATGCCGACCTTTCGCAGATGAAACTCCGAGCATGACCACAAGGGTTACTGCTTCCGCACCGTCTGCAGAAGGTCTTTCCAGAGGGACTCTTGTAGAGGAGACTGCGACCCACCGTCCTAACCAGGAGGGTTAAACAATTTCAACAGAGACAAATCAGCTTCAGTAGAGGACCCGAGCGGAGTCCGTCCGCAAGCTAATCCCATGAATTCGATCTCTCCTAATTGCCTGTGTGAGTCCCCAAACTCATCCCAGTCAATCACTCTTCCCACGGTCCCGTGTCAGTACTCAGAAAAATACCACGGCCCCAATGTTTCCCCACAATCCTGTGTCAGCCCCCAAACTAATTGTACTGACCCAATGTTTCCCCACAGCCCCATATCCCCCAAACTAATCCCACAGAACCGTTTTCTCACCACAGTCCCCTTTCAGTCCCCAAACGAATTGAAGATGCCCACCCTCCTCTCTCTGATCTGTTTCAGTCCCCGAACAAACCCCACGGTCCCACCGTTTCCCCACAGACCTATGGCTGTCCCGAAATGAATCCCACTGTTCCACACTCTCCCCTCTGATCTGTCTCAGTCACTGAACAAACCCCACTGTCCCACCGTCTCCCCACAGACCTATGTCTGTCCCGAAATGAATCCTACTGTTCCACACTCTTCCCTCAGCCCTGTGTGGTTCTAGATTCATCTCTTTGTCTCTTCCTCTACCCAGAGCTTCGTGTCTGTCTCCTGACGTATCCCAATACACCGCGCTCTCCCCAGAGCCTCTGGTCCGCCTCCAGACTTATACCACTGGCACCCTCTCCCCCACCTCTTGCCTCAGTTCGCCAACTAATTCCGTTAACCCACTGTGTACCACCGCCCGGTATCGCTCTCCAAACTTATCCAGTTGTCCTACTCTCGCCCCTCAGATCTCTCTCATTCACTAAACTAATCCCACTGCTGCTCCCTCTCCTCACAGCCCGGCGATTATCTACAAAATGATCCCATTGCACGGCGCAGTCCTCACCCACGTGCGTCATTACCAAAATAATCTCTGTCACCGATCTATCCCCACTGTCAGTTTCCGAAATATCCCCACTGTCCTGTCCTTCCCCGTCAGACACGTGTCGACCACGAAATGTTCCTATTGAACCACCCTAACCCCTGCCCACGTACAGTCTACAAACAAATCACAACATCTCTACCTTTCACGACAAAACTACTTTAGTCGGTAAAGTAATCCCATTTTCCCCCGTCAGGACATTGTGAATAACAAATCTTCACCCCACAGATTAGTGATAAACTCACCCGTTTTCGCATTTTTCAATCCAGTAAGCATCGTTGCTCTTCAGAAGATTTTGGAATACAAAGCGCTGGGAAGTTAAATTTACTTGATCAGTGCCAAGAATTGAAATCTATCTACGTACTTTCACTCTATTGATTATAACCGGAATCTGTGACGGGACGGTATGGATGGAGATTCACTCTGTGTCTGATCCCAGGAGTGTGTGATGGGGCGGTGTGGAGGGAGATTCACTCTGTGTCTGACCCCGTGAGTGTGTAATAGGACGGTGTGGATGGATATTCACTCTGTGTCAGGCACCGGGAGCGTATGTTTGGACGGTGTGGAGGGAGATTCACTCTCTGCCTCACCCCAGGAGTGTGTGATGGGTCGGTGTACAGGGCTATTTACTTTCTGCCTGACCCCGGGAGTGTGATTGGACGGTATGAAGGGAGATTTACTCTGTTTCTGAGCCGGGAATGTGTGATGGGACGGTGTGGAGGGAGATTCACTTTGTATCTGACCCCGGGAGTGTGTGATGGGACGGTGCAGAGGGAGATTCACTCTGTGTCTGACTCCGGTCCTGTGTGATGGGATTTATGTTTTATGATTTATGTGCTACTATGGGATCTTCTCGTGCTGTGACACATACCGCTTCATCGCTTGAATTGATTTCCAGCAGCCTTGAATAAAGGTTTGAACATTCTTGAATCGCTTTTTGGAAAGCTGTGTCAATCGCGGATACGTAATAACACCGATCTTTATTTGTGACCCAGTCCTTGGAACACGTTTGCTCTGAAAGTCAGGGAGAAGGGACAGTGAGACACAGAGTTAATCTCCCTCCACACTTCCCCATCACACGCACACGGGGTGACACACAGAGTGAAATTCCCTCCACGGGTCCCATCACGCACACCTGAGGACAGACACAGAGTGGATAACCCTCCGCAAAGTCTCACCGTAAATTAACAAGGATCAGACTTAGTGAAGTTCCCTCCACACCATCCATCACACACTCCCGGGGTCAAAACACAGAGTGAATAGAACACAGAATAATACAGCACAGTACTGGCCCTGTGGCCCACAATGCTGTGCCGACAGTTATACCCTTCCTCCCATATATCCCCCTATCTTAATTTCCTCCATATAACTGTCTAGTCGACTCTTCGATTACTAGTATATTTGATCCACCACTGACTCAGGCAGTGAAGTCCACGCACCAACTACTCTCTGTGTGAAAAATATTCCTCTAACATCCCCCTCGAACATGCCATCCCTTACCTTATAGCCATGTCCTCTTGTACTGATCAGTGGTGCCCTGGAGAAGAGGCGCTAGCTATCCAATCTACACATTCCTCATAATATCTTGTGCACCAACATGTCTCCTCTAGTCCTCCTTAACTCTTTGTAAAGCCCTAGCTCCCTTAATATCTGATCATAATCCACACTTTCTAAACCAGACAGCATCTTGGTAAACCTCCTCTGTATCCTTCCCAATGCTTCCACATCCTTCCTCTAGTGAGGGGACCAGAACTGGACACAGTACACCAAGTGTGGCCTAATCAGACTGTTCTAGAGCTGCACCATTACCTCGCGACTCTTAAACATAGAACATAGAATAGTACAGCACAATAAAGGCCCTTCGGCCCACAATGTTATGCCGACCATTAAACCTTACATTCCATAAACCCCCTAACTTAAATACCTCCATATACCTGTCTAGTAGTCTCTTAAACTTATCTAGTGTATCTGCCTCCACCACTGACCCAGGCAGTCCATTCCCACTCCAACCACTCTCTGAGTGAAAAACCTTCCTCCAATATCCCCGGTGAACTTTCCGCCCATTACCTTAAAGCCATGTCCTCTTGTACCGAGCAGTGGTGCCCTGGGGAAGAGGCGCTGGCAGTCCACTCTATCTGTTCCACTTAATATCTTGTATACTCCTATCATGACTCCCCTCCAGGCATGCGTCACCGTTCCCTGTGTCAGACACCCACAAGACCCCAAACCCAAAACCTCTCACCCATCACACGCGCACTGTTTCAGACACAAAGTCCCATCATACACATACGGGGTGAGATACAGATTTAAGATCCCTGCCCTGTCCAATCACACACTAACACGGCCAGACGCAGAATGAATCTCCCTCTCCACGGACCCATCAGACACTCCAGGCGTCAGAAGCTCCGTGCACACTGCCTTTTATAAACGCCCGGGATCAGACGTGGAGTGAAGCTCCCTGCACACTGTCTTTTATAAACGCCCGGGGTCAGACGTGGAGTGAAGCTCCGGGCCCACTGCCTTTTATAAACGCACGGGGTCAGACGTGGAGTGAAGCTCCGTGCACACTGCCTTTTATAAACAGCCGGGGTCAGACGTGGAGTGAAGCTCCGTGCACACTGCCTTTTATAAACGCCCGGGGTCAGACGTGGAGTGAAGTTCCGTGCACACTGTCTTTTATAAACGCCCGGGGTCAGACGTGGAGTGAAGCTGCGTGCACACAGCCTATTATAAACGCCCGGGGTCAGACGTGGAGTGAAGCTGCGTGCACACAGCCTATTATAAACGCCCGGGGTCAGACGTGGAGTGAAGCTCCGTGCCCACTGCCTTTTATAAACATCCGGGGTCAGACATGGAGTGAAGCTCCGTGCACACTGTCTTTTATAAACGCCCGGGGTCAGACGTGGAGTGAAGCTCCGTGCACACTGCCTTTTATAAACATCCGGGGTCAGATGTGGAGTGAAGCTCTGTGCACACTGCCTTTTATAAACGCCCGGGGTCAGACGTGGAGTGAAGCTCCGTGCACACTGTCTTTTATAAACGCCCGGGGTCAGACGTGGAGTGAAGCTCCGTGCACACTGTCTGTTATAAACGCCCGGGGTCAGACGTGGAGTGAAGCTCCATGCACACTGCCTTTTATAAACGCCCGGGGTCAGACGTGGAGTTAAGCTCCGTGCACACTGCCTTTTATAAACGCCCGGGGTCAGACGTGGAGTGAAGCTCCGTGCACACTGTCTTTTATAAACGCCCGGGGTCAGACGTGGAGGGAAGCTCCCTGCACACTGTCTTTTATAAACGCCCGGGGTCAGACGTGGAGTGAAGCTCCGGGCCCACTGCCTTTTATAAACGCACGGGGTCAGACGTGGAGTGAAGCTCCGTGCACACTGCCTTTTATAAACATCCGGGGTCAGACGTGGAGTGAAGCTCCGTGCACACTGCCTTTTATAAACGCCCGGGGTCAGACGTGGAGTGAAGTTCCGTGCACACTGTCTTTTATAAACGCCCGGGGTCAGACGTGGAGTGAAGCTGCGTGCACACAGCCTATTATAAACGCCCGGGGTCAGACGTGGAGTGAAGCTGCGTGCGCACAGCCTATTATAAACGCCCGGGGTCAGACGTGGAGTGACGCTCCGTGCCCACTGCCTTTTATAAACATCCGGGGTCAGACATGGAGTGAAGCTCCGTGCACACTGTCTTTTATAAACGCCCGGGGTCAGACGTGGAGTGAAGCTCCGTGCACACTGCCTTTTATAAACATCCGGGGTCAGATGTGGAGTGAAGCTCCATGCACACTGTCTATTATAAACGCCCGGGGTCAGACGTGGAGTGAAGCTCCCTGCACACTGTCTTTTATAAACGCCCGGGGTCAGACGTGGAGTGAAGCTCCGGGCCCACTGCCTTTTATAAACGCACGGGGTCAGACGTGGAGTGAAGCTCCGTGCACACTGCCTTTTATAAACATCCGGGGTCAGACGTGGAGTGAAGCTCCGTGCACACTGCCTTTTATAAACGCCCGGGGTCAGACGTGGAGTGAAGTTCCGTGCACACTGTCTTTTATAAACGCCCGGGGTCAGACGTGGAGTGAAGCTGCGTGCACACAGCCTATTATAAACGCCCGGGGTCAGACGTGGAGTGAAGCTGGGTGCACACAGCCTATTATAAACGCCCGGGGTCAGACGTGGAGTGAAGCTCCGTGCCCACTGCCTTTTATAAACATCCGGGGTCAGACATGGAGTGAAGCTCCGTGCACACTGTCTTTTATAAACGCCCGGGGTCAGACGTGGAGTGAAGCTCCGTGCACACTGCCTTTTATAAACATCCGGGGTCAGATGTGGAGTGAAGCTCTGTGCACACTGCCTTTTATAAACGCCCGGGGTCAGACGTGGAGTGAAGCTCCGTGCACACTGTCTTTTATAAACGCCCGGGGTCAGACGTGGAGTGAAGCTCCGTGCACACTGTCTTTTATAAACGCCCGGGGTCAGACGTGGAGTGAAGCTCCATGCACACTGCCTTTTATAAACGCCCGGGGTCAGACGTGGAGTTAAGCTCCGTGCACACTGCCTTTTATAAACGCCCGGGGTCAGACGTGGAGTGAAGCTCCGTGCACACTGTCTTTTATAAACGCCCGGGGTCAGACGTGGAGTGAAGCTCCCTGCACACTGTCTTTTATAAACGCCCGGGGTCAGACGTGGAGTGAAGCTCCGGGCCCACTGCCTTTTATAAACGCACGGGGTCAGACGTGGAGTGAAGCTCCGTGCACACTGCCTTTTATAAACATCCGGGGTCAGACGTGGAGTGAAGCTCGGTGCACACTGCCTTTTATAAACATCCGGGGTCAGATGTGGAGTGAAGCTCCATGCACACTGTCTATTATAAACGCCCGGGGTCAGACGTGGAGTGAAGCTCCGTGCACACTGCCGTTTATAAACGCCCGGGGTCAGACGTGGAGAGAAGCTCCGTGCACAGTGTCTTTTATAAACGCCCGGGGTCAGACGTAGAGTGAAGCTCCCTGCACACAGCCTATTATAAACGCCCGGAGTCAGACGTGGAGTGAAGCTCCATGCATACTGTATTTTATAAACACCCGGGTTCAGGCGTGGAGTGAAGCTCCGTGCACACTGCCTTTTATAAACGCCCGGGGTCAGTCGTGGAGTGAAGCTCCGTGCACACTGTCTTTTATAATCCCCCGGGGTCAGATGTGGAGTGAAGCTCCGTGCACACTGTCTATTATAAACGCCCGGGGTCAGACGTGGAGTGAAGCTCCATGCACACTGCCTTTTATAAACACCCGGGGTCAGACGTGGAGTTAAACTTCCGGCTGCACTGTCCCATCAAACACTCTCGGAGTCATACACAGAACCTCATTCCAGCCGTCAGACGTGAAGTGATGTTTCCTGCACAACGTCCCCCTCTCCGGGGTCAGATTCTGAGTGTTCCTCATTGCACACCGTCCCTCACACACTACCGGGGTCAGACACAGAGTAAAACTCCCTCTGCACCCTCCCGTCTCACATTCCCGGATTGAGAGTGAAACTCTCTCTCCACGGTCTCATAACATTCTTTAGGGGTCAGGCATGGGGTGTATCACTCTGGGCAGTGTCCCATCACACAATCCCGATGTCAGACACAGATTGAAGTTGTATCCTTACCGTCCCATCAGATATTCCCGGAGTGAGACATGGTGTGAAGCAGTAATGTTCCGTCTCACAATCCCATGTTCAAAAACAGGGTGAATCCACATCCACAACGTCCCATCACACTCTCCTAGATTCAGTGACAAAGGGGAACTCCCTCCACGCAGTCCCATCATTCTCGCCGGGTCAAACGCAGAGTGAATCATTTTCCATACCATCTCATCACACACTCCCGATGTCAAGCACAGAGTGACGCTTCCTCTCTCCATGCCTGCCCTGTGATGAGGAGCGGGTGAAAGAGGGGGATGATGCCTCACCTCTTCTGCTGGTCAACAATTCACAGATTTGAGCCTTGGTTTCGTTGACAGATCTGTACTTCGTTTCCATCTCAGTGAACTGGAGACGGAGATCGCTGTTCATTCGATTCAGAACGGATAGATTAGAGTTCCGGTGACATGCTTCATAAGACTGACGAATCTGTGATACTGAGACAGATGGTGAAGGATGATTAGCGTTTACAGTGACACGTGAGACAGCGTCACGCTACCGAACGGATCACAGAGAGTGTTGTGTCAGTGTCACGGTGGAGGAAGTCTTGTGACACAGTGAGAGGTGTCGGCGCCACCTTGAGTGGCGTGTCTGTGTCATTCTGACGGGTATATCAATGTCCGGGTGAAGATTTTGTTGTTGTTACCATGGGGGTCTGCGTCAGTATCGTGCGAGGAATGTCCGAATTGCTGTGAGAGACGTGTCTGTGTCACGGTGATAGGAGATTCTGTGCCCCGGCGGGAGTTGTGCCGGGTCACAATGAAGTGTATCTCGATGTCAAGGCGAGGAAAATGTCAGGGTGTGGGGCCGTGTGCTGTCACCGTGGATGGAGTATCTGTGTCACGGTGTGGCGTGTGTTGGTCTCACCGAGAGGGGTATGTCTGTGTAACGATGAAGGATATGTCCCGGCCACGGTTTGTGTGAGAGGGTCAGCTGAGGGTTGTGATGGTGTCACAGAGAGTACTATGGCGGTGTCGTTGTGAATTTAGGTGTTCGTATGACGTTCACGGGTTTTCCCGTGTCAAGGTGAGATGCGGGTAATTGGCTCAGTGAGCGGTGCTTTTGTGTAATGTTGAGGGGTAATACCGTCACGGTATGGAGTGTTACAGTGACTTCTGAGTCTTTGTCACGATGCGGGGTGGAGCGGATCACATTGAGGAGCGTGAAGATGTCACAGTGTATGACACAGCGTGTAGGTGTCACTGTGAGGTGTGTTTCGGTGTCCCATTGAGAAGTTTTTCAGTAACAGCGGCAGGAGCATGTCGATGTCACTGAAGTGTACCATGCGGTCAGAGTGACTGACATGTGTGTGTCACGGCGATGGTCGTGTCAGTGTCGCGGATAGGAGTGTATCTGTGTCTCGTTGATGTTCGTGACCGTGCTACGGTAACAGCATTGTTGATGTTATGGTGAATGGCGTGTCGGTGTCAGGACGAGTCTTGATTGTGATACAGTAAAGGCCGTGTTTTTATCACGGTTACTGTGTGTCCGTCTTATGGAACTTATATCATAGGATAATACAGTACAACGCTTTGTCGACGCTTAAACCAAGCGTCCCATATAAACACCCATTTCCAATTCCTCCATATACCTGTCTTGTAGTCTCTTAAATGAAACTAGTCTATCTGCATGCACCACTGACTCAGGCAGTGCATTCCAAGCGCCAACCACCCTCTGAGTACAAAAACTTCCTCTAATATCCCCCTTGAACTTCCCACCCCTTACTTTAAAGCCATGTCCTCTTGCATTGAGCAGTGGTGCCCTGGGGAAGAGACGCTGGCTGTCTATTCCATCTATTCCTCTTAATATCTTGTATACATCTATCGTGTCTCCTCTCATCCTCGTTCTCTCCAAAGAGTAAAGCCCTAACTCTCTTAATCTCTGTTCGTAATGCATACTCTCTAAATCAGGCAGCATCCTGGTAAATCTCCTTTGTACCCTTTCCAATTCTTCCACATCCTTTCTCTAGTGAGTTGACCAGAGCTGGACACACTACTCCAGGTGTGGCCTAACCAGAGTTTTATGGAGATGCCTCATTACCTCGCGACTCTTAACCTCTATCCCTCGATTATGAAAGCTAACGCTTCTTAACTACCCTATCTAACTGCGAGGCAACTTTCAGGGATCAGTAGACATATATACCCGCAGATCCCTCGGCTCCTCCACAGTACCAGTTATCCTGCCATTTACATTGAACTCTGCCTTTGAGTTTGTCTTTCCAAATTGTACCAGCTCACACTTCTCCGAGAGGAACTACATCTGCCGCTTCTCAGCCCACTTCTGCATCTTGTCAATGTCTCGCTGCAATCTTTGACAATCCTCCACACGATCCACAACACCACAACCGGTCGTGCCGTTTGAAAATTTGGCAAACCAGACTTCAACACTCACATCTAGTTAATAAAATTCACTATAAGTAGGGGTCCCAGAACTGTCATTGTGGGACACCACTAGTAATAACCCACCACCACGACCCCCTGTTTTCTGCAGGCAAGCGAATTCTGTATCCACCACGCCAAACGTCCCTGGAGCCCAAGTCTTCTGTCTTTCTGAATAAGCCTATCGTGTGCAACCTTATCAAATGTAGGTTCCGGTAAGTTTTGTTTCGTTAGTTCAGAGCAGAGAGAGTACCAGGCAGGATCCTTGCAGTATGTGGGAAGTCAGGGAGACGTCTGCTGTCCCTGACAAGTATACCTGCAGGAACTGCATCCAGCTACAGCTCCTAACAAGCCGCGTTAGGGGACTGAAGCAGAAGGTGGATGACCTCCGGATCATTCCCGAGAATAAGACAGTAGATTCAGGGAGGTCGTTACGTCAAAGAATCAGGACACAGGTAATTGTGTTATCGTCAGGTGGTGGAGGGGGGAAAGCGCATTCAGAGAAGGGATCCCCTCTGGACATTACCCTCAGCAACATGTATACCGATTGGGATACTGGTGGGGCGGACGACTTACCTGCGACAAGCTGCGTCTGCCGGATCTCTGGCAATGAGTCACGTTCTGCAGTGCAGAAGGGAGCGGGCAGATGGGGAGAGCGGTAGTGATAGGAGACTCGATAGTTAGAGGTACAGACAGCAGGTTCTGCAGTCGTGACAGAGACTCCCGGATGGTTTGTTGCCTCCCGTGTGCCAGGTTCAAGGATCTCTCTGATCTCTTGCACAGCATTCTGAAGTGTGAGGGTGAGCGGCCAGATGTCCCGGTTCTCGTCGGTACAAATGACGTAGGAAGAAAGAGTGAGGAGGTCCTGAAGACTGAGTGTGGAGAGTTCGGTAGGAAGTTAAAAAGCAGGACCTGGAGAGTAGTGATCTCAAGATTTCTTCCTGTGCCATGTGCCAGTGAGTGTGTGTGTTACATGATCTGGAGGATGAACACGTGGTTGAGGAACTGGTATGGGGGTACGGCTTCATATTTTTGAATCTTTGGGATCTCCTCTACGCAGATGGGAAATGTACAATAGAGAAGGGTTACACCTGAACTACAGGGGAACCCATATCCTTGCAGGGACGTTTGCTAGTGCAATTGCCGATGATTTAAATTAGATTTGCAAGGTGATGGGAACCAGAGTGCCAGAGCAGATAGTG
Organism: Hypanus sabinus; assembly: GCF_030144855.1. NCBI lineage: Eukaryota > Metazoa > Chordata > Chondrichthyes > Myliobatiformes > Dasyatidae > Hypanus > Hypanus sabinus. Next base: position 423,888 of record NW_026781234.1, on the reverse strand, counting down.
GAGTGGGGGTGAAAAGATATGACGTTAAAAGTTCATGCAATGTCAGAAGTAGAAGAGCTGTGTGTGGTGTTAATAATCTTCTGCGGTGTGCCTATTTAAAAGCGAAGAGTATTTTGAGGAAGGCAGACGACCTGAGGGCATGGATTAACACATGGAATTATGACTTTGTAGCCATTAGTGAAACTTGTCTATTGGAGGGGCAGGACTAACAGCTTCATGTTCCAGGGATACGAATTTTCAGAGGTGTTAGAGATAAAGGGTTGAAGGGTGTGTGTTGGAATTGCTCGTCAAGGAAAATGTTACAGTAGTGCTCAGGCAGGCTAGATTAGAGGGCTGGTCTACCGATGTCATCTCGGTAGACAACAGAGAAACAGGAATGGTATGGCCACATTAATGGGATTGTATTTCACAACACGCAACAGTCAGCGAGAATTGCAGCTGCAAAACTGCAGAAAGATAGCAGACAACTTCAGGAAACATAAAGTTGTGATAGTAAGAGATTTTCATTTTCCACATATTGTTGGGGCTCCCATACTGACGGGTCAGAGTTTGTAAAATGTGATCAGGAAAATTTTCTAAATCAATATATAGAGGTACCAACTAGATAGGATGCAATAGTAGATCTCCTATTAGGAAACGAGTTAGGACAAGGGACGTGGTTTGTGTAGGGGAACACTTTGGGTCTAGTGATCATAACACCATTATTTTCAACTTGGCCATGGATAAAGATAGATCAGGTCTTCGGGTTGATGTACTAAACAGGAAAAAGAGTAAATTTGAAGAAATGAGAAAGGATCGATAAAGCGTAGATGGGAAATCTGATAAATAAGAAGAGAGAGATGTATGAAAGTTATAGGCAGCAAGGAGCAAATAAGGGGCTTGAGGAGTATGAAATTGAGGGATACAATTGGTCCTCTTGAAGAACAGAGCATTCAGCTATGTATGGAACCAAAATAAATGAGGGAGTTTTGATTTTTTTTTTAGCATCTGTATTTACTAAGGAATTGCAAGGAGCCTCTGGGATTAAGGCAAAAAAATAGTGATGTCACAGAACCTCAATAGTTAAAGAGGAGTATGGGCTTGTGTGTCTTGATGAAAAATTCCCATGAGCAGACAGAGTGTTCCCTTGGGCCCTGAAGGAGAGTAGTGTTGAAATTTCCGTGTCCCTGGCAGATGTATTGAAATTGCTGGTATCCACGGCTGAGGTGCCGGAGGTTTGAAAGGTAGCTCATGTTGTTCCGTTGTTTAAAAAAACTGTAAACGTAATCCGGGAAATTATAGGCCGGTATGTTCGACGTCAGTGGTAGGTAACTTATTGGAAGGAGTACTAAGAGATATGATCGACAGACAGGAACTTATTAGGCAGAGTCAATATGGCTTTGTGCGTGGAAGGTGATGCTGAACCAATCTATTAAAGTTTTTCGAGGAGGTTACCAAGAAAGTGGATGAAGTGAAGGCAGTGGATGTTGTATACATGGAGTTCAGTAAGGCCTTTAACAAGGTTCCGCACGGGAGGTTAGTTAGGAAGATTCAGTCGCTGGGTATACATGGAGAGGTAGCAAATTGGATTAGACATTGGCTCAATGGAAGAAGCCAGAGAGTGGTAGTGGAGGATTGCTTCTCTGAGTGGAGGCCTGTGACTAGTGGTGTGCCAAAGGAATCAGTGCTGTGTCCATTGCTATTTGTCATCTATATCAATGATCTTGATGATAATGTGGTGATTTGGATCAGCAAATAATACAAAGATTAGAGGTGTAGTGGACAGTGAGGAGGATTTTGAAAGCTTGAAGAGGAATTGGACCATCTGGAAAAGTGGGATGAAGATGGATTTTAATGCTGACAAGTGTGAGGTATTTCACTTTGAAAGGGAAAACCAAGGTAGAGCATACAAGGTAAATGGTAGGATACTGAGGCGTGCAGTAGATCAGAGGGAACTGTGAATACAGATACATAATTTTCTAAATGTGGAGTCACAGGTAGATAGTGTCGTAAACAGAGCTTTCGGCACATTGACCTTTATAAATCAAATTATTGAAGATAAGTGTTGGAATGTTATGGCGAGGCTTTATAAGACATTGATGAGGCCGAATTTGAGGGTTCCGTTTACTTTTGGTCACCTACTTAGAGAAAGGATATTAATAAGTTTGAAAGAGTGCAGAGAAGGTTGACAAGGATGTTGCCGGGACTTGAGAAACTGAGTTGCAGAGGAAGGATGAACAGGTTAGGACTTTATTCCACGGAGCGTGAAGAATGAGAGGTGATTTGATAGAGGTGTACAAAATTATGATAGTTTTAGATAGAGTGAATGCAAGCAAGCTTTTTCAACTGAGTTTACGGGAGAAAAAAAAAGAAACGAAGGACATGGGTTAAGAGTGAAGGGCTAGAAGTTTAAAGGGCACTTTAGTGGGGGCTTCTTCACACATAGAGTAGTGGCAGTGTGGAATGAGCCGCCATTTAATGTGGCGAATGCAGGCTTACTTTTATCATTTATGAAAAGCTTGGACAGGTACATGGATGAGAGATGTATGGAGGGATATGGTCTAGCTCTGGGTCAGTGGGACTAGGCAATAAAAATAGGTCAGAAGAGCTAAAAAGCCAGCTTCTGTGTTGTAATGTATCACGCTGAGCTCTGTGTTGGTGGGGCTGTTTCGGGGCCACGGTGAGGGATATCTCGCAGTACTCATAGGTGGCCCGTCAGTACCACAGTGAGGGGTGTTTTGGCACCACAGTGAAGGTGTTTCGGGGTAATATTGGGAATGTGTCTCTGTTACAATAGCCATTCTTATTCTCTGCGGTTTGGTCGTTGCGACCGGTGTGAAACTCACCATGAATCCTCCAGCAGATACCCGTGATTATGAGGGTCCCTGTTAAAATGCAGATTAGCCATATGTTTGGGTCTGATCGGTCTCTCCTTGCGGGTCGTTCACTTCCCATAACGTCTGTGGAAAATAAAATTCGTTTCGTGACTTTGTTAATCGTCATTTCCCCTCATCTAATCCACCCCTACTGGTTATAGATTATACTGTCTATTCCAGGCAGCCTCCCGGTGAAGTTTTTCTGTATTCTCTCCGAAGACCCCCACAGTCTTCCCGTAAAGAGGCGCCAAGAAACCAGTTTGTGACTCGCAAACTTGAGAGTCTGTCCCAATTCCCGTCGCTCGTTTCCTCGGCTCTCCACACCATTCACAATGTGTGTATCCCAGCAGTGTCCACCCAAGTCCCAATTCCGTCAGCCCTTCCCACCATTGACGGTCTGGGCCTTTCCCTTGGACACCGAGGTTAAATGGCGCTTGGACTTCAAATTACCAGCTATACCTCTGCAAGAAAATAGCCTCACCCAATCCACTTATTGCCCAGGAGTTTGACCATAATATACTCTTGCCCTGGTTGCATAACACCTTTCAGCTTCCTGACTATCACTCTGTTTCCTCTGTCCTACACGGTTGGTCTCACTGCTTCCAATATCCCCTCCTTATCACCCCCTCGGCTTCCCGAATGACCTTGAGTTCATCCAGTTCCAATTCCAGCTGCTTAACCCCGAGTGTTAGAAGCTGCATCCGGATGCACTTCTGACAGGTGAAGTCGTCAGAGACACTGGAGGTCTCCCTGCCGTCCCACGCGAGAGGAGCAGTCAACCCTCCAGCCAGCCGTTCCCTTCTAGTCTAACTGTGCAATTCTGAAGATGGAAACAACAAATGAAACGAAAACAAATCTCTCAAAAATTTTCGAGCTTTCTCTCACTCATTACTTTCCCCTTGAAGCACCAAAGCGGTAAATAATTGCCACGATGACACTGCTCACTCCGACAATGCCCTCTCCGCTTGCACCAGCCATATATTTTATTTGCACTTTCTCATGAATCCTAGACCCTGACTGGTTGCTGTTTAAACGCTGATACTTCCGTGAATCGCTGCTATTTAATGGCCACTCGCCCACACGTGTGAGTGACATTTGAATGATTCCTTCTCTTTGCTTGCAGACACCGAAATCACCTATCTCTCTCACTCAAAAACAGAGGGGGGGGGGTCTCACTCCATGCCATCCAGTCACACAGTTCCCTGAAGCTCACTTCAGGCAGCCCCATCACACACATCTGGAGTTAGACACTGAGTGAATCTCTCTCCACAGTCGTATCACGCACCGTCAGATCTCAACCACCAGAGGGTGCTACAACCACACCGTCTCAAAACAGGCTGTTGGCTTCAGTTGTTTTTTGAACTCGGTACCCTTCCCCCTCCTCCACGAATGGGGTGTGGAGAACAGAGGCCGAAATGAGTGCAGAACGCTTTACAGGAAGGGGTGGTGAGTTTCCAGCCAATGGAGGATGTTGGGGTGAAACCGCATGATCGGCCTGAGCACGCAGAGCACTGGAGAGATTCAGAACCCGGAAATGGATATTCGGAGGGAAAGAGGGAGGTGTGACAACTCTCCCACTCCCTCATCACAGTTCCTTATGAATACATGGAGGGGCATATGGGAGGTGTGGGATGACGGAAAGAGGCCAAGTGTAGGAGAGGTGAGGGTGTATAACTCATTCGAGGAAGGATATGGCAGTGGGAATACTCACTAGGATATAGAGATTAGCTAGTGAGGAGACGGGAGGGGTAAGGGTAATGGAGACCGAAAGGAGTGTGTCAGTATTATGATGCAGAGTGTGTCGGAATATCGCAGTCACAATGGCGAGGTTGTGTCGGTGTCGAGTGGGACGTTTGTCTGTCCCTTGGCACTCCTCACCATTCACAGTGTGTGTACCCCAGACCTGTACACCAAAATCCCTCTCTCCTTCAACACTTCCCACTATTCAGAGCATAGGCCATTCACTTGAACACTGAGATGAAACTGCGCTTGGGATCTAAATTACCAAGTGCACCATCGCCAGTGGGAAAAAAATATGTCCCAATCCACACTTTCCAGATCCATTCTGATCCAAGGCAAAATTGGCCTTGTTCCTATTTAGAATACAAACCCGAGGACGGAACTTCTTAATAACTACCTTGATACGAATGGTATTTTAATTAATAGATTGAAGATGTTCCCCTGCATAAACCTCTAACACCTTTGTATTTCCAGTATTCTCCGTATTCTCAAGAGGGAGGTTGAGTAGCAGATGCTGTGGACCATGTAGGGAGCAAAGAAGAGAGTAGGAAGGAGCACGATGTCCTGCAAAGAGAGTTTAAGTAGTTTGATGCAAAGTTGAAGGACAGGACCTCCAGGGTGGCAATCTCAGTATTGCGAACCGTGCCACGTGCTAGTGAGGTTATAAATAGGAAGATAATGCAGCTAAACACGTGGCTCAGGAGTTAGTGCAGGAGGGAGGGCTTCGTGTTTCTGGTTAATTGGGCATGGTTCCAGGGAGAGATGGGACCTGTTCAGACGGGACGGGTTGCACCGGAACTGGAGGGGGACTAATAGAATGATAGAACCACGGACCATTACAGCATAGAAACAGGCCTTCCGGCCCTTCTTCTCTGTGCCGATCCATTGTTTTTCTTCCTAGACCCACTGATACAGCAACTGGGCTGTATCCCTCCATACACCTCTCATCTATGTTGCAGTCCAAGTTTTTACTTAAATGTTAACGGTGAGCCCGCACATACCACTTCATCTGGCAACTCATTCCACATTCCCACTACTCTTTGTGTGAAGAAGACACCCCGCCCTTAATGTTCCCTTTAAACTTTTCACCCTTCACCCTTAACCCATGTTCTCTGTTTTTCTTCTCGCCGAGACTCAGTGGAAAAAGGCCTGCTTGCATTCACTCTATCTATACCTATCATAATTTTATATATCTCCATCAAAACTCCGCTAATTCTTCTGCGCTCCAAGGTATGATGTACTGACCTATCCAAACTTTCTCTGTAACTCATTTACTCAAGACCCGGCAACATCCTTGTAAACCTTCTCTGCACTCTTTCAACCTTATAAATATCCTTCCTGTAATTCGGTGACCAAAACTGCACAGAGGATTCCAAATTCAGTCTCACCAATGCTTGATACAATCTCAGCATAACATTACAACTCTTATACTCAATAGATTGATTTGTGAAGGCCAATGTACCAGAAGCTCTCTTTACAAACCTATCGACATGAGATGCCACATTTAGGCGCTTTTGTACCTGCATTCCTGGATCCCTCTGTTCTACTGTACTCCTAAGTGCCCTACCATTTACCTTGTATTTTCCAACTTGTTTTACCTTCCAAAGTGCAATACCTCACACTTGTCTGTATGAATCTCCATCGAACTCCATCAGCACTGAACGGAAGTAATGTGGCAAATGTTCAGGGCGTATTTGCGTAGAGTTCTGCAAAGGTACGTTCCAATGAGAAAGAGAAAGGATGGTAGGGTACAGGAACCGTGGTGTACAAAGGCTTCTATACATCTAATTAAGAACAAAAGAAGGCTTTAGGAGAGGTTCAAAACACTACTTGACGACAAAGATCTAAAAGATACAGCTAGCAGGAAGGACCTTAAGAAAGAAATTAGGAGAGCCAGAAAGAACTATAAGAATGCTTTGGAGGATAGGATTAATGTAAATCGCAGGACATTCTATAAGTATGTCAAGAACAAGAGACTAATTCTTCAGAGGTTAGGACGAATCAAGTGTGAAAGTGGAAGAATGTGTATGGAACCGGAGGGGACAGCAGAGGTACATAATGAATACTTCGCTTCAGTATTCACTAGGGTAAAGGATTCTGCCGATTGTCAGGGTGACATAGAGCGGAGTGAAAAGCATGACCATGTGGATATTAAAAAAGACGATATGCTGTCGCTTTTAGAAAGCATCAGGTTGCATGGGCCACCGGGAAAGGATGACCAGGCTACTGTGCGATCCGAGCGAGGAGATTGCTGAGCCTCTGGCGAAGACATTTGTACCATCAATGGGGATGGCAGAGATTCCGGAGGATTGGAGGGTTGCGGATGTTGATCCTTTATCTTTGAAAAGGGAGTAGAGATAGCCCAGGAACTTACAGACCAATGAATCTTATTTCAGTGGTTGGTAAGATTATGGAAAAGAAAAGGCAGGATTTATGGACAGTTATATAACCATATAACAATCACAGCATGGAAACAGGCCATCTCGGCCCTCCTAGTCCGTGCCGAACTCTTAATCTCACCTAGTCCCACCTAACCGCACTCCTTTCCTGTCCATAACCCTATCCAATTTTACCTTAAATGACACAACTGAACTGGCCTCTACTACCTGTACAGGAAGCTCAATCCACACAGCTATCACTCTCTGAGTAAAGAAATACCCCCTCTTGTTTCCCTTAAACTTTTGCCCACTAACTCTCAAATCATGTCGCCTCGTTTGAATCTCCCCTACTCTCAATGGAAACAGCCTATTCACGTCAACTCTATCTATCGCTCTCAAAATTTTAAATACCTCGATCAAATCCCCCCTCAAACTTCTACGCTCCAAAGAATAAAGACCTAACTTGTTCATCCTTTCTCTGTAACATAAGTGCCGAGACCCAGGTAACATCCTAATAAATCGTCTCTGCACTCTCTCTAAGTTATTGATATCTTTCCTATAATTCGGTGACCAGAACTGCACACAATACTCCAAACTTGGCCTACCGAATCCTTGTTCAAAATTAACATTACATCCCAACTTTTGCACTCAATGCCCTGATTTATAAAGGCCAGCGTTCCAAAAGCCTTCTTCACCACCCTATCTACATGAGACTCCACCTTCAGTGAACTATGCACTGTTATTCCTAGATCTCTCTGTTCCACTGCATTCCTCAATGCACTGCCATTTACCCTGTATGTTCTATTTGGGTTATTTCTGCCAAAATATAGAACCTCACACTTCTCAGCATTAAGCTCCATCTGCCAACGTTTATCCCATTCTTCCAACCGGCATAAATCTCCCTGCAAGCTTTGAAAACCCACCTCATTATCCACTACACCTCCTAACTTAGTATTATCGGCATACTTACTAATCCAATTTACCACCCCATCATCCAGATCATTTATGTATATTACAAACAACATTGGGCCCAAAGCAGATCCCTGAGGCAACCCGCTAGTCACCGGCCTCCATCCCGATAAACAATTATCCACCACTACTCTCTGGCATCTCCCATCTAGCCACTGTTGAATCCATTTTATTACTCCAGCATTAATACCTATCGACTGAACTTCCATGTGAAACTTTGTCAAAGGCTTTGCTGAAGTCCATATAGACTACATCCACAGCCTGACCCTCGTCAACCTTCCTCGTAACTTCTTCAAAAAATTCAATAAGATTTGTCAAACATGACTTTCCACGCACAAATCCAAGCTGGCTACTCCTAAGCAGATCCTGTCTAACCAGATAACTATAAAGACTATCTCTAAGAATACTTTCCATTAATTTACCCACCACTGATGTCAAACTGACAGGTCTATAATTTCTAGGCTTTCTTCTAGAACCCTTTTTAAACAATGGAACCACATGAGCAATACGCCAATCCTCCGGCACAATCCCCGTTTCTAATGACATCTGAAAGATCTCCGTCAGAGCTCCTGCTATCTCTACACAATCTTCCCTCAAGGTCCTGGGGAATATCCTGTCAGGATCCGGAGATTTATCCACTATTAAATTTCTTAAAAGCGCCAGTACGTCCACCTCTTTAATTGTCATAGGTTCCATAACTTCCTTACTCGTTTCCCACACCTTACACAATTCAATATCTTTCTCCTTAGTGAATACCGAAGAGAAGAAATCGTTCAAAATCTCTCCCATCTCCCTCAGCTCCACACATAGCTGACCACCCTGATTGTCTAAGGGGCCAATTTTATCCCACACTATCTTCATGCTTTTAATATAACTGTAGAAACCGTTCGGATTTACTTACACCTTATTTGCCAAACCAACCTCGTATCTTCTTTTAGCTTTTCTAATCTCTTTCTTAATATTCCTTTTACACTCTTTATATTCCTGGAGCAATTCCTTTACTCCATGCTGCCTATATCTATTGTAGACATCCCTCTTTTTCCGAACCAAGTTTCTAATATACCTTGAAAACCATGGTGCTTTCAAAACTTTAACCTTACCTTTCAACCTGACAGGAACATAAAGATTCTGTACCCTCATAATTTCACCCTTAAATGACCTCCATTTCTTTATTACATCCTTCCCATAAAGCAACTTGACCCAATCCACTCTCTCTTAATCTCTTCGTATCTCCACAAAGTTAGGCTTTCTCCAATCAAAAATCTGAACTTTATGTCCAGTCCTGTCCTTCACCATAATTATATTGAAACTAATGCTATTGTGATCGCTGGACCGGAAGTTCTCCCCAACACATACCTCCGTCACCTGACCTGTCACATTCCCGAACAGAGATCCAACACTGCCCCTTCTGTAGTTGGTTCCTCTATGTATTGTACACATTTTACAAACTGCTCTTTATCCAGCCCTTTTACAGAATGAGCTTCCCAGTCTATGTGTGGAAAATTTCCCACAATCACAACCTTGTGCTTTCTACAAATATCAGCTATTCCTTACAAATTTGCTCCTCCAATTCTTGCTCCCCATTTGGTGGTCTATAATACACGCCAATAAGTGTTACTACTCCTTTCCCATATCTCAATTCCAACTAAATAGTCTCCCTAGATGTGCCTTCTAATCTATTCTGCCAAAGCACCGCTGTAAAATTTTCTCGGACAAGCAATGCAACATCTCCTACTCTTCACCCTCCGATTCTATCACACCTGAAGCAACGAAATCCAGGAATATTTAGTTGCCAATCACTCCCCTCCTGCAACCATGTTTCACTAATAGCTACAACATCATATTTCCAGGTATCAATCCATGCTCTAATCTCGTTCTCGTCCACAATACCTCTTTTCTGCTCCCCTAACAAAGGCAACCCTATCGATACAGCTCGCAAGATTTCACAACTTATTCCCTTCTGAGCCACAGAGCCAGAGACCTGACCGGTGAGACTTTCCCCTGATTGGTAATTTGCACCTCTCCCTTCCCATCCAGAAGTACCGAAAGTGGTCTACCTGTTATTCTGCGGATTAGCCACTAGGGGGATCTGCGTCGGCTCTGGCTGTTTAACCTCTTTTCCCTTCCTGTCTGTCACCCAGTTTCCTGTCCCCGTCACCGTAGTTGTAAATACCTCTCTATATGTCTTCCCTATCACCCCCTCAGCTTCCCGAATGATCCTGAGTTCATCCAGTTCCAGTTCCAACGCTTTATGCAGAGTGTCACAGCGAGATGCCTGTGGGTGTCACGGTATGGGGCGCTTATTGTCCGGTCGGGGTTGTGTCCATGTCATTCTGTGGGGTGTGTAGGTGTCACAGTGACAGCTGTGTGGCTCGCTCACTGCCTATGTTGTCTGTGAAGTGGCTGCTCTCTGTGTTTCGCAACCTATCGTCAAAGTCCTTGATCTACCCCACCCTCTTATCTTTCCACACGATGTTTAAATTTCTCTTTTATCCCTCCTGCAGAGCAGTAAACGTAAATCACGGAAGAGAACAGAACCACAATTTTGTGATATACCACTTGAATTGAATCATTTCTGACTGCACAACAATCAAATCCCTGCATATTAACGTCCTTGTTAAAGCGGCACATGAACTCCTCTCTCCGTGCTTGTCAATGAATGTCGTGACTAGTAAAGCCACCGCTCAACTTTGAATACTTCCCGCTTCATCACGACTAATACAACCGAAACCGGGAATGTTGAGCTGACCCTCCTGCCCGCCATGCAACGGCGTCTCACTAATGTCTACAATATCATAATGCCAGCGGATGACCCCTTCCCTGAACCCGTCGGTCTTTCGTACAATACTTCTCGCATTGAAACGGAGGCAGCTTAGAACATGAGTCCCAGCAGGCTCATCCTTTTGATTCCTCACTTTTTCTGTGGTCTCTACAACATCTGCTCCAACAATCACTCCAACATCTGTTTTGACATTCTGTTTTTCATACACTTGCATCGCTGGTTCAATCCCCACTCCTCTTCATCTGTAATGACAGAATTTCCCGCTGGAATATCAGTTCCAGTCCAGTCCAGGTGGAAACAATGAGATTTGCTCTTGGCAGTGTAAAGGAAGGGGCTGTGTCGCATGGCCTACAGGCAGGTGTATGTGCCGCCCCCTAGTGTTCGCTCGGCAGAAGACAATCTTTGTCGGTGTCGATTCCAGATTGCGGTTGCATTCTGTGGACCCCGGGACTCAAGCTGCGTTGTGGCCTATTTTAAGGCTTATGCATATAAGGTCTATTGTACGTTCCTTAGAAGAGAACCAATGCTCCAGCTATCAGTAGCCTTCACTCATCCCAGGACACCATAGCCACGTGTTAAGCAGTGTTAACTTCCTATTTCTGGCCACAACTGCGCGTATCGAACTTCAACTGCTCACCCTGCCACTTAAGATTGCTGAGGACCCGCTCAGAGTGATACTGTCCCTGACACTTGGGAGGCGAAATACCATCTATGAATCCCTCTGTCGCACACAGAACCCCTTTTCCAATTCCCTAACAAATAATCCCCGATCCCACAGCTCGCCTCATCTCGCCCTCCCCCTTCCCTTCAGAACTACAGAGACAAAATCAGTGCCAGAGACCTGACCTGAGTTACTTCCCTCTATTTGGTCATTTGACCTGTCCCCCACCCAAAAGTATACAAAGCGGTAGACCTGCTATTGAAGGGGTGGGCTACAGGGGGCACTCTAACCTGGGCCAGTCCTTCTGACTGTCACCCAGTTTCCTGTGAACTGCACATTGAGTCTAACCTCCTCCCAGTATAACCACCTCATCACACCTCCGCTTCCAAGCAAGAATGCCAATAATTTTAAGGCTAAACAAGGAACTGTGAGGCCACATTTGGAGAATTGTGAGCACGTTTATATCCCGTATCGAACAAAGCATGTGGTTATATTTGAAAGGGTTCAGAGGAGGTTCCCGAAATAAATTGCCTCTCGTATGAAGAACGTTTGATGGTTGTGGGCCTCGACTCGCGGGAATTCAGAATAATGAATAATGAAGGGTGCATATTGAAAGATTTCAGATTGTGAAAGATCATGATAGAGTTGGTGTGGAGAGAATGGATCTGGGATCAGAAGAAACAGCTTGAGAATATAGAGATATCTTTTAAAAAGGGGATAATGAGGAACTTCCTTCGCCAGAGCGTGCTGAATCTGCGGAACTCCACGCCGCAGGACTACTAGCCATTCTGTATATTTAAGAGATAGTTTGAAAAATTCTTCATTATTGAAGGAATGAAGGCGGGAGTTTGGAACCAGGAGGACTATGGATCAGCTGTGAAACGACCATCAGACTCGATGTCCTAATTCTCCTCCTGCGTCGTTTGGGTTTAATTGAAGTTCCTAGGTTATTGTGCGTCAGTAACTCAGAGTGTCTATTGTGGCCCAACACGTTCCATGCAAACACAAAGAAGGTGTCATGTTTCCGCACGTCCATTTCCCAGAGTATAGTTAACTGTCACTTTTATTCTAAAGATTCAGAGATATAATTGTGCAATGCCACAATTCCTTATGGACAGTTAAAGCACTGTAGCAGAGAACTCAGTGCTCAATCGTAAGAGTCCCGTCTCCAGTCCGACTGCTTGAGATTTTGGCTTTGGTTGGCTTGGTGCCGTATTGTTTACTTCGTTTCTGAGTCTTAATTCCAGACCTGACTCTGCATTTGGGTCTCGTTACAGAAGGCATCACAGCTTGAGGACTTTGAGGGGATGTGCACTCTCAGTGAAGATGAGGAAAATTCGATGGATGTTCGGTGGGGAACTTTCTGACCAGCCGCATCGCCGCCGGGTGTGGATGCTGCAACGCACAGAATAGTAACGGGCTACAGAGGGTTCCAGCCTCAGCCGCCACTCTGACGGTCACACCTCTCCCTTCTATCGAGGGCATTATCAAGAGGCGATGCCTCGAGAAGGCGGCATCCATCACTGAGTACTCTTCCCACTCGGGAGAAGCTCTCTGCTCGTTACTACCATCAGGGAGGAGTCGCAGGAGCCTGAACACCCTCACACAACGATTCAGGAACATCTTCTCACCCTGCGCCATCACATCTTTGAACGCACAAGCGCACACTCGAGATTATTTGCGGTTTTTATTAATGTTTGTAATTTACATTAGCTCTACATATTTTTGCCGTACTGATGAAGCTTAAGAACAAATTGCATGCCGTATACATTTCAGGGCAAAAATCAAATAGCGATTCTGGTGAAAAATATTCGATAGGACAGGACACTGGGCACGCTGGCCTTCACCGGTCAGGACACTGAACACGGGAGTCGGGAGATCTCGCTGCAGTGGTACAAAGCGTCGGTGAGGCTTTATGCTTCAGGAAAAATGCCACCGAACTGGAAAAAAAATGTACATGGAGTTCTCCGGGGATATTGCAGGAAACTGAGGGTTATGCAGAGAGGGAGTTTGGGACTTTATTCCCTGGATCAGTTTTGTAAACTTACAAAGTTCCATAAACCCAAGAGAGGCACAGACAGAGGAAATAGGCACAAACGTACACCCAGTATTGGTTTCTCGAGCACCAGACGGTGAGACGTAAGTGGAAAGGAGTAAGTGGACATGATGAACACTTAGTGTACAGAGAAACGGAGAGGGAAGGCAGAGAGAGGGGTAGAAAGTGTTTAGAGAGGGAGCAAAAAGTGAGAAAGAGTTGGTACCGGGAGAGGACAAAGCCGGCAGAGAAAGGGCGAGGCAGTAAGGGGTGGAGTAGAAAGGCACGGGCTGGAAAATGCCACAAATCCGGAGATCAATGGGGACAGAGGTTTGTCGGTGCGTCGTGGGGAGAATAGGGATGCGAGCACTGATGGAGAATGGGATAGGAGGAAGGGACAGGAAGGGTGAGGAGGGAGTTCGAGAGGATGGAGCCGTGATAGTTGCCGAAGAGAGAATGTGGAAATAGAGGGGAGGAAGCATGAGGTAATAATAAGGTAGATAGACGGAGCAGGAAGAGCCGGACGGGGAATGGAGGGAAAGAAGGGGATGGACGAGGATGGACGGGGAGAGGTGAAAGAGGGGGGTAGAGGGATCAGGAAGAGCTAGACTGGGGAATGGAGGAAAAGAAATGAATGGACGGGGAAAGAGGTGAACGAGGGGGGCAGAGAGAGCAGAAAGAGCGGGACGGGGGAATAGAGGGAAAGAAGAAGATGGACGGGGAGAAAGGTGAAAGAGGTTGGTAGAGGGAGCAAAAAGAGCGGGACGGTGGAATAGAGGGCAAAAAGGGGATGGAGAGGGAGAGGTCAAAGAGGTTGGTAGTGGGAGCAGAAAGAGCGGTACCGTGGAATGGAGGGAAAGAAGGGGATGGACGGGGAGAGAGGTGAAAGAGGGGCTAGTGGGAGCAGAAAGAGTGGGACGGGGGAATGGAGGGAAAGAAGGGGATGGACGGGAGAGGTGAAAGAGGGGGTAGAGGCTGCAGAACGAGCGGTATGGCGGAATGGAGGGAAAGGGGGGATGGACGGGGAGAGGTGAAAGAGGGGTTAGAGGCTGCAGAACGAGCGGTACGGCGGAATGGAGGGAAAGGGGGGATGGAAGGGGAGAGAGGTGAAAGAGCGGTTAGAGGGAGCAAAAAGAGCGGGCCGAGAGAATGGTGGGAAAGGATGGGATGGACGTGCAGAGAGGTGAAAGAGGCGGGTAGAGGGAGCAGAATAAAGCGCGACGGAGAATAGTGGGAATGAAGGGGATGGGCGGTGAAGAGGTAAAAGAGGAGGGTAGACGGAGCAGAAATAGCGGGACGGGGGAATGGAGGGAAAGAAGGGGATGGACGGGGAGAGAGGTGAAAGAGGGGTTACAGGGAACAGAAAGAGCGGGACGGGGGAATGGAGGGAAAGAAGGGGATGGACAGCAAGAGAGGTTTGTCGTTGTCTGGTGGAGACAATATGGTTGCGATTAGAGGAGGAATTGGAATAGTAAGGAAGGGCAGAGAGGGTGGGCAGGGAATCTGGAAGGATCGTGGAGTGAGAGTGAAGGGGAGACTGGGGATAGTCATTTGATCCACGTCGGCTCTACCGGCTGTTGACAGAGACCCTGGATCTTTTCAGGAATATGCGCGAACAAAGGTACTGACTTCTCGCAGATGAAACGCTGATCAAGATCGCAAGGGAAAATCCTTCTGAATGAAGTCAGATCACACTGTGTACAAGGGGGCGTTCCAGAGGACCCCCTGTACAGGAGAGCGGAGCTCACCTTCCTATTCAAGAGGGATAAACAATTTCAACAGAGGCAAAACAGTTCCAGCAGAGAACTCGAGCCGAGACCGTCCTCAAGCTAATCCCATGATTTTGCTCTCTCCTAACAGACCATGTCAGTCCCCAAACTCATCCCACGCAACCACGACCCGGTGGCGGTACCCAGACAGATACCACAGTCCCAATGTCTTCCCACAATCCTGTGTCAGTCCCCAACTAAAGCTCTGACCCAATGGCTCCCCAAAGCCCCGTATTCCCCAAACTAATCCTATCGAATTGCTTCCTCAACACAGTCCTCTGTCAGTCCCCATACGAATCGAACATGCCCACACTTTCCCCTCTGATCTGTTTTAGTCCGCGAACAACCCCCACTCTTCCACCGTCTAATCGACCTGCCCCGCTCTGTTCCCTCAGATCTATGTCATTTAGCAAACTAATCACACTGTGTCTCCCTCTCCTCACAGCCCGGCGACTACCTCCGAATTAATCACATTAACCCATTGTGTACCTATCGCCCTGTACTGCTCTCCAAACTAAACCAGTTGCCCTACTCTCGCCCTTCAAATCTATGTCATTCACCGTACTAATCCGGCTGTTGCTCCCTCGCCACATAGCCCGGCGAATATATCCGAAATCATCCCACTGAACAGCGCTGTCCCACCGACATTGATAATACCAAAATAATCCCTGTGTACTGAACTGTCCCCGCTGCCCCATGCCAGTTTCCGAAATATACCCACTGCCCTGTCCTTCCCCGGGAGACACGTTTCGGCCCCAAATTGTTCCCAATGTATCACCCTACACTCTACCCGCGTACAATCTACAGGCAAATCCCAAAACCCCTCCGTTTTCCCACAAAACTACTTCAGTCCGTAAACGAATCCCATATAATCCCATCAGCACTAGCTGAATACTCAACTCTCACCCCACACATCAGTCCAAATCTTACCCGTCTTCGCATTTTCCAATCCTGTACTCAAAGTTCTTGTACACACGATTGTGGGATACAATGTTCTGAGAAATTAAAGTTATTTGATTAATACCAAGAATCGAAATCTATGTACGGAACTTCTCTCAGATGACCACAAAAGGAATCTGATGGGACGGTGTGAAGGGAGCTTCAGTCTGTGTTTGATCCCAGGAGTGTTTGATGGGACGGTGTGGAGCGAGATTCAATCTGTGTCTGACCCCGGAGTGTGTGATGGGACAGTGTGGAGGGAGATTCACTCTTTTTTGTCTGACCCCAGGAGTGTGTGATGGGACGGTGTGAAGGGAGCTTCACTCTGTGTCTGTCCCCGGGAGTGTGTGATGGGACGGTGTGGAGCGAGATTCATTATGTGTCTGTTCCCAGGAGTGTGTGATTGGACGGTGTGAAGTGAGCTTCACTTTGTGCCAGACCCCGGGAATGCGTGACGTCACGGCATGGCGGGAGATCCGCTCTGTGTCTGAATCCGGGAGTGTGTGAGGGGATGATGTGGAAGGATATTCACTCTGTGTCAGACCCCATGAGTGTGTGCTGGGAGTGTATCTTGTGTGTTCAATCTGTGCCAGAATCTGCAAGGGTGTGATGATTCCTGTTATATTGTGGGATCTTCCCGTGCTGTGACACATACCGCTTCATCCCTTGAATTGATTTCCAGCAGCCTTGAATCACGGTTTGAACATTCTTGTATCGCTCTGGAGAAATTTGTTTGAAACCTGGAGACCTAACAACACCGGTCATTACTCCTGATCCAATTCTCGGATCTGTTTTGCACTGGAAATCACGAAAATGGAACAGTGAGACACAAAGTGAATCTGCCTGCACACTTTCCCATCACACACACCCGGCGTGACGCACATACTGAATTTCTCGCTATGCGGTCCCGCCACGTTCACCAGAGGTCAGGCACAAAGGGAACTTTTACGCCCCCAACATCGTCCCATCGCACATTCACAGGATAAGGCACAGTGCATTCATTACTCCCCAAACAATCCATCACACACTCCGGGAGTCAAGACACAGAGCGAATCTCGTACCACACTGTCCTATCGCACACGCCCGGGGAGAGACACAGAATGAAGTTCCCTCCAGAACGTCCCCTCACAGATTCACAGGATCAGGCAGAGAGTAATGTTCCCTCTACATCATCTGTCACAGACTCTCCAGTCAGGCACAGATTCAGGCTTCCTCTACCCCGTCCCCGAAACACCCACGGAGTCAGACGGAAAGTGAGGCTAGCTCCACAGCTACCCATCACACATCACACACCCGGTGTGTCAGAAACAGAGCGCTGCTCCCCCCACATCGTCCCAACAGTCTCTGGTTTGGATCCAGAATATTAAGTTCCCTCCAAATTCTCTGATAGTGCACCCCCGGTATCAGACACAGAGGGAATCAAACTCTCTCTCTCTCTCTCTCTCTCTCTCTCTCTCTCTCTCTCTCTCTCACTCCTTCCCTCCCTCTCCTCCACAGCGTCCCTTCACTCATTTCCGGATTAAGACACAAAGACACAGAGATCGGCTACTGTACTGTGACACACACCTGGGAACAGACACAGTGTAGCTCCTTCAGCACCCTCCGATTACTGACACCCGGAGAAGGACATGGACTGAAGCTCTTTCTCAGTCTCCTATGGCACAAGCGCGGGTTCAAAAACAGTGTCCACCGTCCGCACCGTCTCATCACACTCTCCCGGGATCAGACAGAGTGAATCTCCCTCCACAGCGTCCCATCACGCACTCCCAACATCAGACACGCAATGAAACTACCTCAGCACCCTCCCATCACAGGCACCCGGAGACAGTTACAGAGTGAAAGTCCCAGCAGTCTATTCAATCACACTTCCTGACGGGGCAGACAGTAATTTGGGTTCCATCCAAAATGTCCCGACGCACAGCTTCGGAGACGGACGAAGAATGAAGCTCTTGTCTCACCGTTCCTTCATACACTCCCAGTGTCAACCACAGAGTGATGCTCACTCCACACCGCTCCTCACACATTCCCTACGTTAGAGATCAGAACTGAGATCTCTCCACAAAGTCCAGTCACACAAGGCCTTGGTCAGACACAATGTGAATCTCCCTCCTTACGTCCATCTGCACGCTCCCATCATACAGTCCTGGAAACAAATACAATCCCTCTCTCTCCACGATCCCACCACACAATCCCGAATTCAGACACAGATTAAAGCCCCCGCTGCACCGTCCCGTCACACCGTCCCGGATTACGCACTTCAGGGGTCAGACATGGGGTGAATCTCTCTGTGCACTGACCGATCACAGAATCCCGCTGTCAGACACAGAGTGAAGCTGGATCCATACTGTCCCGTCAGACATTCGCAGAGTAATACATAGAGTGAATTACCCTCCATAACATAGCCATATACTCCCGATGTCAAGCACAGAGTGACGCTTCCTCTCTCCATGCCTGCCCTGTGATAAGGAGCGGGAGAAAGAGGGGGATGGTGCCTTACCTCTTTTGCTGGTCAAAAATTCACAGATTTGAGCCTTGGTTTCAATGACAGATCTGTACTTCGTTTCCATCTCAGTGAACTGGTGACAGAGATCGCTGTGCATTCGTTTAAGAGACTGACGAATCTGCGATACTGAGAGAGATGGTGAAGTGACACAATGGGATTTGACGATGGGACAATGGGATCTGTTCAGGGACTGAAACTGGTCTGAGGGGAGAGGGAGGGCCTGTTCATTTCGCATTGTTCTGCCTAGTCCCATTGAGATACACCTGGTCCATATCCCTCCACATAACTTTCATCCATGTACCTGTTCAAGTTTTTGTTAAATGTTAATTTTGAGCCGGCATTTACAACTTCATCTGGCAGCTCACTCCACATTCCCAGCACTCTCTGGGTTAAGAAACCCCCACCACAATGTTCCCCTTAAATTTACCCCCTTCATCCATAACACGTCCTCTGCTTTTTATCTCCCCTCGCCTTACCTGAAAAAGACTGTTTGTGTTCATTCTATCTATACCCATCATGACTTTATATACCTCTGCCAAGTCTCCCCTCATTCTACAATTTCATCCTCATCAGTTACATACATCATTGTCAGTAGCTCCCAGAGAAGTGGTTGAGTTAGATGAATTAGAAATCTGAAAATCGTGGGCGAATGACACGTGACGCTTCCAGAATGGCGTCACTATTGTGAACTCTGACCTGTTTGTGCAGTCGTTGGCATCCATCCGGGTCCCGAGGCAATGGGAAGAACCTCGGCCTCATCCATGAAGGGTACGTCTCTCCGAAATTTCAGCTCCGAGTAGTTGGAGGTCAGGCTCTCTGAGAGTGAGAGTCGGACAGGCATATCGGAGAGAATGAGACAGGGTTAGAGAATGAGAGAGAGAGGGTAATCGAGGGGCAAGGGGGGCCTGAGAGAGCGGGACAAATGGTCTGGGGGAGAGAGAGAATAGTGAAGAGCTGAGACTATGAAAGAGATAGACAGGGACTGGGAGAGAACCATGGGACAATGGGCGGGAAAAAAAGAAACGACAGCAAAATGGACAGAGAAGGAGGTGAGAGAGAGAGTGGGAGAATGACGGGGTGGTGGCAGTGTGACGGGAGAGAGTGCAGAAAGACGGGATCAGTGAGAGGGGAGTGAAACGTGCGAGACAGAGCGAAACAGATGTTGACTGAAAAGGGAGAGAGTGCAGAGAGCAATGGGAAAGGGATAGGGAAGAGAGAGAGAAGAAAACGAGAGAAGGGAAAGAGCGAGAGGAGGGAGCATTGGGGAGAGGGATATAGAGGTGGATTGGAACGAGAGGAAGGCATGAAGGGCAGATGAGCGGCAAATTAGGACAAAGGTGGATAGAATGGGTGGTGCCCAGGAGAGGATGACAGTGAGAGGAAAGGGCGAAGATCAAGGGACAATGGGAGACAATGGGGAACGATTCTGAAAGTGGGACAGGGTGATAGAGGAAGGGAGAGAGGCTAGAGAGAGGAGAGAGAAGGGGAGGGGAAACAATGGAAAGGAACGACGAGAGTGAGGTTAGAAAAGTGAGAGAGAGGTTTAAGTTTTATTCAGTGCCCGCTCCTCACCGTCTCTCCCACTGTCCTCCCTCCTCACAACCCCGACAGATACGTCATAGACAGGAGAGTCCCAGTGGAATGCCATAGACACAGATCACATCACGAGAGTAGAACAGGGTAAACCAGTCACAGAATGCTGAAGGTACAGTTCAGGCAGTCCATAAGGGGCAAGGGCGAAGGCGAGTTAAATTTTGAGGTCAAGAATACATCTTATCAGAATAGTGGACTGTTTGAATGTCTGATAAAAGCGGAGTAGAACCTGTCTTTGAGCCTGGTGAAATGTGCTTTCGCATCTTCCACCGACAGGAGGTGATGGGGTGTAAGAGAATTGTCCAGGCTGGCTGTCTGCTTTAGCGGAAGGTCCGTGGAGGTGAGGCTGATACCGCGGATATGCTGAGATTTGTTCACGACTCTCTGCACTTCCCTCAGTTCACAGAGGGAGTAGTATCCCTCAAAGCCGAGCTAGATCGGGGACGTCACGTGATGACATAGGGTCAAGACGTGGGAATCCAGCTCTACCGTAAAAAATCAGTAAATTAATGTTTAAGTAAAGAAAAGTTAGTGAATACTCTTTAAAAGTTACTTATAAACTTATAAACTTATCCGGATTGTTTTAAACTCTGTCTCAAAAACAGAAGACGAAGAAAACTATTTCCTTGAAGACAACTCAAGTTGGAACAGAATCAAGGCCCACCGCCACAAAAGAACAGCGTGCTCAAGGACATTTTACCTCCGGTGAAACAGAACAGGAAGCTGCGGCAATATCAACCATTTCTAAAGAAAAAGACCAACAAGAATTGCACAAACGTGAAAGAAAGAGCATGCGCAAACACGAGCAACTTGAACTACAATTCCCAGATAAGATGGAAATCGGAAGTGAAAGTGAATCTGCGGTAGATTCAGATTCTCTGTATAAATCAGACGAAGATGGAGGTAAAAGTTTTTATGGAAATATAGAAAAATCATCGATGCAAATAATGCGTATATTAGAAAAATTAAACGTATTAAAAGCAATAAAATGATATGAAATAGATGAAGATTATGTTTGACAAAATTTTAAAAAGACAGGACAAAATTGATAAGAGGATTACAGACTAAGAATTAACAACGGAAGACATTGTTGAAAGTATGAACAAAATGGAAGATAATATTTCTCCCTGCACATCAGAAATAAAACAGTTATTGGAAAAAGAGGATATGCTGGAAAATTATAGCAGACGAAACAATATTAAGATTGTTGGACTTAAAGAAAATATAGAAGAAGAAGATCCATTTTTTTTCAAAAATGGATTACGGAAACTTGGAAATGGAAGAAGGATCTCCGTTAATTGAAATTGAAAGGACTCATCGAGCCTTAAGTTCAAAACTTCAAGTTGATCGAAATCCACGATAAATTTTGTGAAAATGCTTAAGATACCAAGATAAAGAAAAGATCCTGAAGGCGGCTGCCCAATGTGCCAGAAAGAGAAACGGGCCATTGACGCTAAAAGGGAAAGCAGTTCTTTAATATCATGATATAGGTTATAGCCTTTTGAAGAGAAAGAAGGAATTTAACCCAGCGGAAAATGTTTTATGGGAAAAGGGTTATAAATTCATGATGCGTCATTCGGCAACACCGATAATTTTTTGGATGATGGAAAAAGAAGATTTTTTACCTATTATCGAGATGCGGAAGAGTTCGCACAAATGCACCCAAATATTCGCTAACTACACTGAAAGGTTTCAAAGCGAAACGGATTAAAGATGATGCAGGGAAAGTGAATGGAATTGATGGATATTAAAGGAAAGAAGACTATTTAAATTTATTTAAATTATGTGATACAGGGGAGAAAGGTGAAAAATTTGAGAAATACCAATTCAGAGTAGTGTTATTATTTTATTTTTCTCATATATATATATATACTTTTCTATGTTGTGGGGGAGCTTCGAATCGATTGTTACGGGATTCTCGTGGTAATCATATCGACTGCCATGACCCGTACAACAGAGGGGGGTAATGTTGTGTTTTTTTTGTCCACAACATTTGTAGTGGGGTATATTATTTTCTTTTAACAATCTATTTTTCTTCTATCTTTCTTTCTTTGCCTGGATGATCGGTGGGGACACACATTGAAACAAGGAAAATTTTAAAAATACTCCCGAAGGTACCACGAAGGTTGAAAGATTAGGTATTATTATAGATTGCAGTCACCCAATTAAAACAATGACTAATTTACTGAATTGTTAAAGATTTAATGTTACTGGGCTTATTGGACCAGTGAAAAGAAAAATAATTTTAACACATATTAAGAAAATGAAAATAGATATAGCTTTTTTTTTTACAAGAAACACACTTAGAACATCAGAACATCAGAAATTAAAAAGAGATTGGGTTGGAAATGTTAGTGCGGCTTCATTTAACTCAAAGGCGTGAGGAGTTGCAATTTTGGTTAATAAAACTTTACCAATTGAAATACAAAATGTATTAATTGATTCGGCGGGCAGATATGTAATTATACATTGACAATTTTTTTTTGAACTATGTACTTATGAATATTTATGCACCGAATGAAAATGATTTAAAATTTATACAAGAGTTATTTTTGAATTTGACTGACGAACATGACAAAATATTATTAGGAGGAGATTTTAACTTTCGTCTAGATCCAGTTTTAGATAGATCAACAAAGGTTGTTACAAAATCAAAAGTAGCAAAATTAACTTTATCATTGATGAAAGATTTAAATTTGATTGATGTATGGAGAAGAATTAACATAAAAGAAAGAGATTATTCATTTTATTCAAATAGATATAGAACTTATTCAAGGATAGATGTTTTCCTATTAACAACGAATATTCGAGTGATAAATATGCAATATAAAGCGAGAATACTGTTAGATCATTCTCCTTTGATAATGACAATGATAATGATAGATAAAGAGGAATCGATTTATAGATTTAATTTAATATTATTAAAACATCAAGATTTCTGTGATTTTATGAAAAAGCAGATTCAGTTCTTTTAGATACAAATTCACATTCAGTTGATTATAAATTCACATTGTGGGAAGCAATGAAGGCATATTTATGAGGCCAGATAATAAATTACAATTCTAAAATAAAGAAGGAATATTTGATAGAAATAGATCAATTGGAAAAAGAGATTACAAAATTAGAAAAAGAATCTCAAAGATATACGACAGAAGAAAGACGAAGACAACTTGTTAACAAGAAGTTACATTATAATACAGTTCAGACACATCGAACAGAAAAAAAGAACAATTATGAGAACTAAACAGAGATATTATGAATTAGGTGAAAGATCACATAAGGTTCCTGCTTGACAGTTAAAAACAGACCAGACTTCTAAAACAATAAATGCAATTCTAACAACAGTAAATAAAATTGCTTACAAACCTTTAGAAATTAATGAAACATTTAGAATTTTTTATTCCGAACGGTATCAATCAGGATCACAAAATGATAATGTTAAGATAGAAAGATTTTTATCACAAATATCTCTTCCAAAATTGACCTCGGAAGAACAGAAGTGATTAGATATGCCTTTTACATTAAAAGTCGAAGAAGCTGAGGGATCACTTCAAAGAAATAAATCCCCAGGATAAGATGGTTTTCCGACCGAATTTTAAGAAAAGTTTAAAGATTTACTAATTCCTACTTTGATGGAGTTAGTATATCAAGCGGAAAGATCACATAAATTTCCAGAATCTTCTTCGACAGCTATCTTACGAGTATTGCAACAAAAAGATAGAGATATTTTAAAGTCAACATCTTATAAACCTATTTCTTTGTTAAACACTGACTATAAAATAATAGCAGAAAATTTATCTAGAAGATTATCTAAATGCTTACCAAAATTAATACATATGGTTCAAAAAGGATTTATCAAAAATAGACAATCGGCAGATAATGTAACCCGTTTACTTAGTAAAATTCATTTGGCACAAAAGAGGGCGGAAATGAGTGTGCAGTTGCATTAGGTGCAGGAAAAGCATTTGATAGATTGGAATGGGATTTTTTTTTATTTAAGGTATTGGAAAAATATGGTTTAGGAGTATCATTTATAAAATAAAATAAAATAAATCCCAAAGCTAATGTAGTGACAAATGTTCAAATTTCAACACCATTTCAGTTAACAAAGTCAACTAGGAAAGGTTGCCCATTATCACCTGCTTTATTTGTGTTGGAGATAGAACCATTAGCTGATTTAATTAAAATGGACCCAGATATTAAGGGCTTCAGAGTTAACCATTAGGAATACAAGATTAACTTATTTGCTGACGATGTTCTGCTTTATTTAACAAACCCATTCAACTCGCTGTGTAAATTATCTTCGAGATTGGAAGAATATGGGAAAATATCAGGCTACAAAATAAATTAGAATAAAAGTGAAATTTTTCCTCTTACTAAAGGAGATTATAGTCAATGTCGATTACTAACTCAATTTAGATGGCCGATAAATAGTATAACATATTTAGGTATAAGGGTTGATAATGATATAAATAACACATGAATTAAATAATTTACCATTATTGAAAAAAAAGTCACGGTCTTGATAAATGGATTATATTACCAATGACATTAGTAGGTAGAGTAAATGCCGTAAAAATGAATATATTTCCTAGATTGCAATACTTATTCCAAACACTACCAATACAACTGTCAACTGCCCCACAAGTTTTTTCAAGAGTTAAATAAATATGTGAGGAAGTTCCTTTGGAAAGGTAAGATGTCAAGAATATCGTTGGACAAATTGACATGGAAATTTATCTGGGAGGTTTACAACTTCCAAACTTTAAGAATTATTATGAAGCAAATCAACTTAAAGATAAAGCAGCATGGATTAGAATAGAACTGGATAAAATAGGAGAAAATGCTCCAGAAGATTTTCTATATAAATGGGAATCTAAGTGGATACGGGAAAAAAAAAGAATCCCCTATATTAAAACATTTGATTGATCTATGGAATAAAATAAATGTGATGCTGAGATAAGGAAATCTTTATCAGCGAAGAGACATTTAACTCAAAATAAACTTATTCCTTTTACAATGCATAATCAACTTTTATACAACTGGTTTCAAATAGAGATTAGATATATAGGAGATTGTTTTGATGGAGGTATATTAATGTCATTTGATCAATTATAGAATAAATACAAAATATAAACCGGGGGAGGAAGTGCTGGAGGAGAGAGAGATTGAGGGCGTGAGTGGACGGTGGTCTGGAGGGATGAGAGTGGCGGGGGGGGATGTACTGAAAGTGGGGAGAAACAGAGGGAGGCAGAGTGAGGGGAGAGTTAGGGTTTGGCGGAGAGAGAATCGTGAGTGACGGGTCAGAAAGGGGTATCACTAGAAGAAGGGGAGGGCAAGAAGTGGAAGACAATGTAGAGAGAGGGGTAGAAATGGAGATGGTTGATTTTTGGAGGGAATCAATTTGGCTTCACTCTCGGTCTCTCTCTTTTTGTCTTCTATTCACTCTCTAGGGCGGATAAATTGCATTTACTGCACGAGAGGTTTAGAACCAGCAGCTCATCCCCTACCGCAACATCCTGTTTATTCAGGCCCTCTGTGCATATATTTAGATATTGAAGTTTACAGGAAACCAACACGCGCTGAGCGGTGTTCGTGGTTTGACTCTCTTCACCCATTGGAACATAAGCTGGGTGTTTTCAGTATTTCAGAGAAGTATTGAAAGCGTGCGGCTAAACTGACTTAGCCGGCATACAGGCAGCAAAAAATAAAAAATAGCGGTGACGTCAGCCCCGCAGACGGAGTTCTCCATCGCCTTCTGCCTATCATTTTCTCTCTCTGCGTCCCCAACTTTCTCCTCACCTTCTCCCTATTTCTAACCCATGAATGTGTAAGCGATCTTGAAGTAAAGGAGCCATTAGGAGGGAGTGACCATAATATGATGTTTTTATCTGCAGTTTGAGAAGGATAAGGGCAGCTGGGAGGTGTCAGTGTTGCAGTTGAACAAATGAGACTATGGACCCCTGAGGAAGGAACTGGCCAAAGTTAAATGGACGGATATCCTAACGGAAAAGACAGTAGAACAGCAATGGTGGGTATTCTTGGGAATAATGCTCAAGGTGCAAAATCAGTTCATCCCCCGGAGAAGGAAGGATTCAAAGGGGGGAAAGTGGCTACAGTGGTTGACAAAGGAAGTGAGAGATTGCATAGCATTAAAAAAAAAGGAAGTATGACAGAACTAAATTGAGTGGGAGGACAGATAATTGAGAAGATTTTAAGGAACAAGAGAACTTGACTAAAATGCAATACAGGCAGAAAAATGAGGTACGAAAGCAAGCCAGCCAGGAATATAAAGGAGGATAGCAAAAGCTTTTCCAGTTATGTGAAGAGAAAGAAGATAGTTAAGAACAATGTTGTGCCCTTGAAGAATTATTTGGGTGAATTTGTTATGGGAAACAGAGAAATGGCAGAAGAATTTAATAAGTACTTTAGATCTGTCTTCACTAGGGAAGACACAAGCAATCTCCCAGATGTATGGATGGGCCAAGGACATAGGGTAACAGAGGAAATGAAACAGATTGACATTAGGAAGGACACGGTGATGAGTGGACTGATGGTACTGAAGGCTAACAAATCCCCAGGTCCATATGGTCTGCATCCTAAGGTACCAAAGTAGTTGTCCCTGGAATTTGCGGATGCATTGGCAATCATTTTACAATGTTCCTTAGATTCAGGATCAGTTCCTGAGAATTGGGGAATGGCCAATGCTATCCCACTTTTTATGAATGGAGGAAGGAAGAAAACAGAGAACTATCGTCCTGTCAGCCTAACATCAGTAGTGGGCAAGATGCTAGAGTCCATTATTAAAGATGAAATAGTGGCATATCTAGATAGCAGTGATAGGATTGGGCCGAGCCGGCATGTATTTACCAAGGGCCAATCATCCTTGACTAATCTATTGGAGTGTTTCGAGGATGTAACCAAGAAGTTAGACAATAGAGATCCAGTGGATGTAGTGTACCTCGATTTTCAGAAGGCATTTGATAAGGTCCCACATATGTTAGTGTTGGGTAACATAATGGCATGAGGGAGAAGATATTGACATGAATAGAGAACTGGTTGACAGTTAGAAAGCAAAGGGTACCGGTGCATGGGTGTTTCTCGGAATGGCAGGTTGTGACTAGTGGGGTGCCACAGGGCTCGGCGTTGGGACCATAGCTGTTTACGATTTCCATCAACTATTTAGATGAAGGCATTGATAATAACATCAACAGGTTTGTTGCTGATTCTAAGCTGGGTGGCAGTATGGCATCTCATGAGGATGTTTGGAGAATGCAGGGTGACTTGGATAGGCTGAGTGACTTGGCAGATGACATTTAATGTGAATAAGTGTGAGGGTATGCACTTTGGGAGTAAGAACAGGAAGGCAGATTATTATCTGACTGGTGTAGAGTAAGTTAAGGGTGAAATACAAAGAGATCTCGGAGTCCTTGTTCATCAGTCACTGAAGGCGAATGAGCAAGTGCAGCAGGCAGTGAAGAAGGCTAGTGGAATGTTGGCCCTTATTGCAAAGGGAAGTGAGTACAACAGCAAGGAAATCTTTTTGTATTTGTACAGAGCCCTGGTGAGACCAGAACTAGAGAATTTTGTAGTTTTGGTATCCAGGGTTAAGGAAGGACGTCCTGGCTGCAGAGGAAGTGCAGCGTAGATTCACAAGGTTAATTCCTGGGATGTCCGGACGGTCTTACGCAGACGTTGAGAGACTGAGCTTGTAAACGCTGGAATTAAGGAGATTGAGAGGGGATCTGATTGCAATTTATAAGATTATTAAAGGATTGGACAAGATAGAGGCAGTAAATATGTTCCAGATGCTGGAAGAGTCCAGTAACAGAGGGGATGTTTTGAGAAAAAGAGGTAGGTCATTTAGAAAAGAGTTAAGTAAAAACTTCTTCTCCCAGAGTGTTGTGAGGGTGCGGAATGCACTGCCTCAGTAGGCAATGTAGGCCAGTTCTCTGGATGCTTTAATGAAGGATCTAGTTAGGTATCTTTATGGAAAGGGAACTGAGGGAAATGGGGAGAAGGCAATATTGATAGAGGATGATCAGCCATGATCTCAGAATGGCGGTGCAGGCTCGAAGGGCCGAAAGGTCTATTTCTGCACCTATTGTCTATTGTCTATTGTCTATTGAATGCCTCTAACCTGCTTCACTTTCTCTCCTCTCTCATGCTCTCTCCTTTTTCCTCTACTCCCTCTCTTCCCTCAGCCATTCTATCTCACTGCCCTCCTCACGAAGCCTTCTCTTTCTGTCTCCCAACCCCCTCTATCCACCTTCTCCCTTCCCATTCTCTGCAGCTCATAGTGAAGGTTCACTGGACAGAAATGTGACCGGACCGTCTGTACAGTTTCCGTGAATGGCGCCGCTCACTGGACAGTGGGGATTAGTTAGTTCCTCCACAGTAAGTAAGCGGGAAGGTGAAACGAAATGGGGGCTTCGGAAATGGGGGTGAGTGTAGTGGATAAAGTGGTGGCGGTGGCGGTGCGTAAGGAGCTGTGTAGTCGCGGCTGTGTCTGTGTCTGGATGAGAGAGAGAGAAAGAGAGGGAGAGAGATGGAGAGAGAGAGAGAGAGAGAGAGAGAGAGAGAGAGAGAGAGAGAGAGAGAGAGAGAGAGAGAGAGAGAGAGAGAGAGAGAGAGTGAGAGAGAGGGAGAGAGAGGGAGAGAGGGAGAGAGAGAGAGAGAGAGAGAGAGAGAGAGAGAGAGAGGGAGAGAGTGAGAATGAGAGAGGGGGAGAGAGGGAGAGGCCGTCTAGCCAAATGAGTATACTCTGGGACTGTGTTTAGAAAACAACAGGACTATTTGATGGGAGAGTGCATGAGGAGCTTCACTCTGTCTGTCACCTGCTGAGTCTGTTTGATCAGAAGGTTCGGTGGGATCTTTACTTTACACCTGACACCTGGAATGTGTGATGGGCCGGTGTGAAAGGATGGGGCGAAGCAACATTGTTCTAACTTTGTTTCAAAGCTTCTTGAAATAAATTCAAAAGAGCAAGAGTGATGTGTAATAAATCCACACCAGAGTGAAGCACCCTCCACTTCATCCGACTCCATCTGGAGGTCGGACACGCAGATAAGCTCCGTCCAGAACGTCGTACCACATTCTCTCGGGCTCAGGCACAGACTGAATCTCCCTCCACACCGTCCCATCACACAAACCCGGGGTCAGATATAGAGTGAATCTCCAACCACACCGTCCCATTACACACTTGCAGCGTCAGACCTGGAGTGAAGCTCTCCTGCGCACGGTCCCACCACCCTCCCCGGGATTGGAAACATAGTTAACCTCCGTCCACTGAGTCCCATCGCGCAGTCCTGGAGTCAGACTCAGAGTTAATCCGACACTTCACAGTACGATAACTCCCTGCCTCTCACCAGTCAGCAGTTCCTGTAGAGTCTCACCGATAATAAGTGTGTGTGCGACCAGAGGCAGAACAGTGTATGGACGGGGAGCTGAGGGAGGGCTGTGAAGGGGTGTTGAGTTTGCAGTCACTGGGAGAAAGGGGTGAGAAACTCAACGACCGGCCGGTACATAAAGGGACTAAGGGAAACTGAGATCAGAAAGTTCGATATCCAGTTTAAAGTGCAGAATTAACACCAAAGGTGTGGAGAGACCTTGACCATGTGTGGAGGGAGATTCTCCCCGTGTCATATCCCGGGATTGTGTGATTAGACGGTGTGGAGGGAGATACACCTGGTTTCGGACCGCGGGAGTGTCTGATTGGACGGTGTGCAGGGTGCTACACACTGTGTCTGACACAGGGAGTGTGTACTGGGACAATGTGGGGGGAGGTTCATAGAAACATAGAACACTACAGCACTGTAAATGACCTTCCGCCCTCCATGTTATGCTGACCCATCTAATCCTTAAAAAATTACTAAGCCTATAATGAGGTGACCAGAATTGAACACAATATTCTAAGTGCGATCTCACAAGAGTTTTGTTGAGTTGCAACATGACCTCTCTACTCTTGAACTCAATCGCCCTTTTAATGAAGCCTAGCATCCCACAGGAAGGATGTGGAAGCTATGGAGAGGGTGTCCAGGAGATTTACCAGGATGTTGCCTGGATTGGAGAACAAGTCATATGAAGCAATGTTAGCAGAGCTGGGAATTATCTATTTGGAGCGTTGAAGAATAAGAAGGGAGTTGATAGAGGTCTACAAGATTACGAGAGGCATAGATAGGGTGGATAGTCAGTACCTGTTTCCCAAGAAACCAACAGCAAACACAACATTGCATATGTACAAAATTAAGGGAGGGAAGCTTAGGGGAGACATCAGGGGTAAGTTTTTTTACACAAAGAGTTGTGGGTGCCTGGAATCCCTTGCCAGGGATGTTGGTGGAGGCTAAAACATTATGGGTAGTTAAGAGCTTCTTGGACAGGCACTTGGATAAAAGAAAAATGGAGGGTTATGGAATAGTGTTAGTTTAGCACTTCTTAACTACCCTATCAACCTGTGCGGCGACCTTGAGGGATGTACGAATTTCAACCCGAAAGGGTCTTTGTTCATCCACATTCTTAATTAACTGACCACTAATCCTGTACTCAGTCTTCTGGTTTGTCCTTCCAAAGTGTATCACCACACACTTGTCCAGATTGAACTTCATCTGCTATTTTTCTGCCCAAGTCTGCAGATGTCTATATCCTCTTGTAACTTTCGATAACCTGCAGCTCCATCCACAACTCCTCCAACCTTCATGTCATCCGCAATCTTACTCACCCATCCTTCAACCTCTACATGCAGGTCATTTATAAAAATCACAAAAAGCCAGGGTCCCAGGCCTGCGGCCCTCCACTAGTCATGGACCTTCAGGCAGAATACTTTCCTTCCACAACTGCACTCTGCTTTCTTCCTTTAAGCCATTTTTAAAACATCCAAACAGCCAAGTTTCCAAATATCCTATGTTTCATGTCTTTCTGGATGGGTTTCTCGTGAGGGACCTTGTCAAGTGACATCTTGTGATTGACGCAGGGAATGTGTGATGGGACGTCTTGCAGGGAGTTTCACTCTGTGACTGACCCTGGGAGTGCATGATGGGACGGTGTGGAGGGAACTTCTCAGTGTGACTAATCCGGGGAGTGTTTGATGGGGCATCCCGTCCCGTCACAAACGCACCCCGTATCAGACACAGAAAAAAGTTGCTTCCTCACAGTCCGATCTCAAAATCGTCAGAATCAGTGTGTAGCTTCCTTCAGACTATCCCATCACACAACACCTGGATTGGTCTCGCAGTGAAGCTCTCTGCGCACAGTCCCATCACACTTTTCCATGATCAGACACAGAGTGATACTCCCTCCACATCATACCCTCACACAGTCCCGGGGTGAGACACAGAGTGAATCTGCCGCCTCACAGTCCCCTAACACACCAATGTATTCAGAAAGAGAGCGAATCTCCCTCTTCACTCCCTCTCGCCACTCTCAACAAACAACAGCACTTCACCGTTCCTATAGTTTCCAACAGTGTGTCTGTCTCAGAGGTAATAAGTGTATGTGAGACCAGAGGTAGAACTGTGGAAGGAGGGGAGGGGAGAGAGGGCTGTGGAGGGGTGTTCAGTTTGCAGACACTGGGAGGACGAGGTAATAAACCACACGTCGGGCATTTGTTCGCAGAGACGTAGAGAAGCTGACAACCGAGAGATCGATATCCGGTGCAATGAGAAGAAATAATACCAACGGTGTGCAAGGAGATTCACCATGCGTCTGAACAAGGGAGTGTGTAATGAGACACTGTGGAGGGAACCTCCCCATGTGTTTCACCCCGGGAGTATGTGATGAGACAGTAAGGAGTGAGGTCCAATGCTTGTCTGGCCCCGGAGTGTGAAATGGGGCGGTTTAGAGGGACCTGCACTCTGTGTCTCACCGTGGGGCTGTGTAATGGGACGGAGTAGAGGAAGCTTCACTCTGTGTCTGACCACGGGAGTGTGTGATGGGACGGTGTGGAGAGAGATTCACTCTGTATCTGACCCCGGGAGTGTGTGATGGGACGGTGTGGAGGGAGATTCACTCTCTGGCTGACCCCGGGAGTGTGTGATGGGACGGTGTGGAGGGAGATTCATTCTGTGTCTGATCCCGGGAGAGTGTGATGGGACGGTGTGGAGAGAAATAATCTCTCTGTCAGACCCCGGGATTGTGTGAAGGGACGGTGTCGAGGGAGATTCGCTCTGTGTCTCACTCCGGGTGTGTGATGGTACGGTGTGGGGGGTGATTCACTCTGCGTCTGACCCCGGGAGTGTGTGAAGGGACGGTGTGGAGGGAGATTCACTCTGTGTCTGACCCGGGAGTGTGTAATGGGACGGTGAGGTGGGAGATTCACTCTGTGTCTGAACCCGGGAGTGTGTGATGGGATGGAGTGGAGGGAGTTTGACTCTGTGTCTGATCCCGGGAGTATGTGAAGGGACGGTGTGGAGAGAAATACACTCTGTGTCAGACCACGGGAGTTTGTGCTGGAACTGTGTGGAGGGAGATTCACTCTGTGTCTGACCCCGGGAGTGTGTGAAGGGACGGTGTGGAGGGAGATTCACTCTGTGTATCACTCCGGGAGTGCATGATGGGGCGGCCTGCAGGGACATACTCTGTCTGTCTGACTCCCAAAGTATGTGATGGGATGATCTGGAGGGATCTTCACGCTGGTGTGGATTTATCACACA
This sequence comes from Hypanus sabinus, assembly GCF_030144855.1. Lineage (NCBI taxonomy): Eukaryota > Metazoa > Chordata > Chondrichthyes > Myliobatiformes > Dasyatidae > Hypanus > Hypanus sabinus. The sequence continues at coordinate 391,017 of NW_026781234.1, read as the reverse complement.
TACCTTTTCCTCTTTTGAGTTTCTTTCCTGACGCTTTCAAACAGAGTTGGAACAATGCTGCTTCGTCCTATCGTCTATTCTGGAAAGCAGGAACAATTAACAGTGAATATTTCTCCACAACGTCCATTACATTCGTAGGTTGTCACACACACAATGGGGATCCTTTCACACCTGCCCATCGGACATTCATGGCGCTACTTCTCAAGAGAAGATCCCTCCGAACCGTCCGATCACAGAGAATCGGCTTTTCAGAGACAGAGTGAAGCTCCATCTTCACTCTCCCATCAGATAGTCCTGTGGGCAGTCTTAAAGAGAAATTCCTGAAACACTCACCCAAAACACATTGTCGTGTTTGTTCATTACTGGCCTGTACAAACAGAGAGGCAGAGCAGAAGACAACAGAAAGATCGATATCCGTGGAAGTGAGCAGAAATAATACCAACGGTGCGGAGGGCGCTTTCCTTTGTGTCTGACTCCGGGATGTGTGATGGGACGCTGTGGAGGGAGATTCACTGTGTGTCTGACCCCAACAAAATGTGATAGGATGGTGAGCACGGAGATTCTCTATGTGTCTGACCCCGGGAGTGTGTGATGGGACGGTGTGGAGGTTGATTCAGTCTGTGTCTGACCCCGGGAGTGTGTAATGGGACGGTGTGGAGGGAGAGTCAATCTGTGACTGACCCCGAGAAATTGTGACAGGACGGTATGGAGGGAGATTCTCTATGTGTCTGACCCCCGGGCTATGACATGGGTTTGGGTGTAGGGAGATTCACTCTGATGTGGATATATCACACATCTCCTCTTTTAAATTTCTTTCAAGACGCTTTTCAACAGAGTTAGAACAATGTTGCTTCGCCCATCGTCTGTTCTGAAAAATAGAACCAGTAAACTGTGAATGTGACTTCACAGCGTCAATTACATCCGGGTGTAGTCAGACACAGAATGGGAATCCTTTCACCCATCCCCATCAGGCATTCCAGGCATCAGGTCAAAAGTGAAGATCCCGCCAAACGGCCCGATCACACAGACTTCGAAGGTTCGGAGTCAGAGTGAAGCTTTCATGCACTTTCCTTAACAAATAGCCCAGATGGCAGACATACAGAGGAGTTCCAAACACATTCTCCAAAAAAAAAATGGCCAGGATCAGACACCGAGTCAAGATGGCAAAACACGTTCCCAGCACATACTACCTCAACCAGACACAGAATAAAGTTGTTTCCACACCGTCTCATCGCACAATCCTCGGTTAAGACAGAGAATGAAGAGATCCCTTCACACCGTCCCGTCACACACTCCCGGGGTCAGACACAGAGTGAAGCTCCCTGCTCACCGTTCTATCACACGCTCCCGGGGCCAGACACTGAGTGACGCTCACTCCACACCGTCCCATCCCGGGGTCAGACACAGAGTGAATCTGCCGCCTCACAGATGGATTGAGAAACAGAGCGAAACTCCCTCTTCACTCCATAACTCCCCTCTCACCAGTCACCAGTTTTTCAGGGTTCCTGTAGTCTCCAACATTGTGTCTGTCTCAGAGATAATAAATGTGTGTGAGACCAGAGGTAGAACAGAGGAGGGAGGGGGAGTGGAGAGAGTGCTGTGGACAGGTGGTGAGTTTGCAGTCACTGGGACACTGGGAGGAAATGGTGTGAAACCACACAACCGGACTCTATGCACAGAGACGTTGAGAAACTGAGAACCGAGAGATCGATATCTGGTGGAAATGCGCCGAAATAACACCAGGTGTGTGCAAGGGGCTTGACCATGTGTCTGACCCCGTGATTATGTGATGGGACGGTATAGAACAGAGAAAAGAAAACAACGTTGTGCCGACCGGAATGCCCTGCCTCCCATATAAAGCACCAACGTAAATTCCTCCATATAGCTGTCTAGTAGTCTCTCAAATTTAACTACTGTATGTTTTTCCAGCATACATCCAGCATACCGGCAAATGTCTTCTGTACCCTTTCCAAAGCTTCAACATCCTCCCTATAGGGAAGCGACCAGAATTGGACACAGTAATCCAAGTGTAGCCTTACCAGGGTTTTAGAGAGCTGCATCATTACCCGCGACTATTAAACTCTATCCCTCGACTTATGAAAGCTAACACTCCACAGGATTACGTAACTACCCTATCTACTGTGAGGCAAATTTCAGGGATCTCTGGACATGTACCCCCAGATCCCTCTGATCCTCCACACTACCACGTATACTGCCATTTACTTTGTACTCTGTCTGGGAGAATGTCCTTCCAAAGTTCCCAACTTCATACCTCTCCGTATTGAACGCCATCTGCCACTTCTCAGCCCACTTCTGAATCCTATCAATGACTCTCTGCAATCTTCGACACTCCTCTACACTGTCGACAACACCACCAAACTTTGTGTCGCCTGCAAACCTGCCAACCGACCTAGCTCCCTTAACCTCTGATCATAATGCATACTTTCTAAACCAGGCAGCATCCTGGTAAATCTCCTTTGCACACTTTCCAATGCTTCAACATCCTTCCTATAGTGAGCCGACGGGAACTGGACACAATACTGCAAGTGTGGGCTTATCTGTGTTTTATAGAGCTGCATCAATAAACCGCGACTCTTAAACGCTGCCCCTCAGCTTATGAAAACTAATACCCCATTGGCAGCTTTAACTACACTATCTACACGTGAAGCAACTTACCTGAATCTCTGGACATGTACCCCTCGATCCCTCTGCTTCTCCATTCTCCCAAGTATCCTTCCATTTACATTGTACTCTGACTTGGGGTTTGTCCTTCCAAAATGTACAACTTCAGACTTCATGAACCGCGTTGAACTCTGTCTGCCAATTCTCAACCGACCTCTGCATCCTATCAATGTCTCTCTGCAACCTTCGGAAATCCTCTGCACTATCGACTACACTACCAAATTTTTTGTAGTCTGCAAACTCACCCTTCTACCCTCACATCCAGGTCGTTAATAAAGATCATGAAAAGTAGAGGTCCCCGAACCGATCCTTTTGGAACTACACTAGTCAAAAAACTTCCAATCCGAATTTACTCCTGTACCACAACCCTCGGCTTTCTGTAACCAAGCCAATTCTGAATCCACCTGGGCTAACTTCCCTGGATCCTGTGCCATCTGACTTTCTGAATAAGCCTACCGTGAGGATCCTTCTCAACTGCCTTACTAATCTACATGTAGATTACATCCACTGCACTACCCTCAGTTATATGCCTGGTCACCTCCTCAGAGAACTCTATCAAGCTTGTTAGACACGACCTGCCCTTCATAAGACTATGCTGACTGTCCCTGATCAGACCATGATTATTGAATGGCCCATGGATCCAATCTCTAAGAAGCTATTCCAACAGCTTTCCCACCACAGACGTAATGCTCACTGGTATATAATTACCCGGACTATCCCTACTTACCTATTTAAAGAAGGGGGCAATATTAGCCCCCCTGCAATTCTGCGGTACCATTCCCGAGGACAACGAGGACAAAAATATCCTAGCCAGAGGCTCAGGAATATTTTCTTCGCCTCCTGGAGCAGCCTGGGCAATATTCCTTCGGGCTCCGGGGAATTATCAACACTAAAGTATTTTAAGAACGCCAACGCCTACTCTCCCTTAATATCAACTTGCCCCAGATCATCACCCTCACTCATATTGTCCTCACCGAAAAAAGTTTTCCCATTAATGAATACCGAATACAAGTAATTATTGAAGACCTCCATTCCACAGACTCCAGGCTTATCTTCCCACCTTTGTCTCTAATCGGTCCTATCTTCACTCCTCCCATCTTATTGTTCCTAACATAATTGAAGAATGCCTTGGGGTTTTCCTTTCCACTACTCGCCAAGGCCTTCTCATGTCCCTTTCTTGGTCTCCTCAGCCCCTTCTCAAGCTCCTTTCTTTCTACCCTATATTCCTCAATAGCCCCTTCTGATCCTTTCTTCCAAAACCTCATGTATGCTGCCTTATTCCACCTGATTGGATTTTCCACCTCACTTGTTATCCATGGTTCCTTCACCCTACCATTCTGTATCACAGCGGGACCAATTAATCCATAACATCCTGCGAGAGATCCGGAAACATCGACCACATGTTCGTAGTACGTTTCCCTGCAGAAACATCATCCCAATTCACACACGCATGCTCTAAATTTATAGCCTCGTAATTTGTCATTCCCCACTTAAAATGTTCTCCGTCCTCTCTGTGTTTTTACCGTTTTCCATGAGGCAAATGGAGTCAGATAAACTGATCCCGGTTGGGTGTAATTGTACGGCAAGGAGGGAGATTCACCACGTGTCTGACTACGGGAGTGTGTGATCAAACGGTGTGGAAGGATCTTCACCATGTGTTTGACACCGTGATTATGTGGTGTGACAGTAAGGAGTGAGGTCCAATGCTTGTCTATCCACGGAGTGTGTAATTGGACGCCTTAGAGGGAGCTTCACTCAGTTTCTGTACATGGGGCTGTGTGATGGGTTGGTGTGGAGGGAGATTCACTCCGTGTCTGACCCCATGAGTGTGTGATGGGACAGTGCGGATGGAGATTCACTCGGTGTCCGACCCCGGGTGTGTGTGATGGGACGGGTTAGAGGGAGCTTCAGTCTGGTGTGTATGTATCACCTGTGTGGCTCACACATACCTCCTCCTCTTTTGAATGTTTTTCAAGACGCTTGGAAAGAGAGTTAGAACAGCGATGCCTCGTCTCATCGTCTTTTCTGGAAAAAAAGGACCAATTTACAGTGAATCTCTCTCCAACCCGTACATTACATCCGCCGTTAGTCAGACACAGAATGGATATCCTTTCACAATGGGCCATCACATATTCCCCGCGTCATCTGTAAAGAGAAGATCCTTCCGAACCAGCCAATCACAGAAACTCGCAGGTTTAGAGACGGAGTGATGCTCCCTCTGCACTCTCCCATCCAACCGTCCTGTTGACATCCATAAAAAGATATTCCCGAAACGCTCTCCTAAAACACCTTCCCGGGATCAGACATGGAGTTAAGATCGCAACGCACAGTCCCAACACATACAAAGAGCGTTAGGCACAGAGTAAAGTTGCATCCGCACCGTCCGATCTCAGACTCCCGAGATCAGACACAAAGTGTAGCTCCCTCCACACCATCCCATCACACAACCCCCGGGCCGAGCTCGGTGTGAGGATCTCTCCGCACAGTCCCGTCAAACAACGCCTTGATCAGAAACAGAGAGAAGCTTCGTACCCACCGTTCCATCACACTCTCCCGTGGTCAGACTCGGAGTGATGTTCCCTGCACATCATCCCCTCACACAGTCCCGGGGTCAGAAAAAGACTGGAGCTTCATACAGAGAGACCCGTCATCCAATCCCGGGTTCAGCCACAGAGTGAAGCTCCCTCTACCCCGTTCCAGTACTCAGCCCCATGGGCAGACACAGAGAGAAGCTCCTTCCACACCATTCGATCACACACTTCTTGGTTCAGAAACGGAGTGAAGCTCCCCTCCACAGAGTCCCATCACACACGCCCGGGGTCAGACACAGACAGAATCTGCCCCCTCGCAGTCCGCTAACAGTGTAACGGATTCAGAAAGAGAGATAACCTCACTCTTCACTCTCTCTCCCCCCTCTTACGAATAACCAGCACTTAACCGTTCCTCAAGTCTCCAACAGTGTGTCTGTCTCAGAGATAATAAGTGTGTGTGAGACCAGAGGTAGAACTGTGGAAGGAGGGGGAGGAGAGAGAGAGACTATGGAGGGGTGTACAGTTTGCAGTCACTGGGAGGACGGGGGAATAAACCACACGATCGGCCTTTGCTCACAGAGACGTAGAGGACCTGACAACCAAGAGATCGATATCCGGTGCAAATGAGAAGAAATAACACCGACGGTTTGCAAGGAGAATCACCATGTGTCTGAACAAGGGAGTGTGTGAAGGGACGGTGTGGAGGGAGATTCATTCTGTGTCTGACCCCGGGAGTGCGTGAAGGGACGGTGTGGAGGGAGATTCATTCTGTGTCTGACCCCGGGAGTGCGTGAAGGGACGGTGTGGAGGGAGATTCACACTGTGTCTGACCCCCGGAGTGTGTGATGGGACGGGGTGGAGGGAGATTCACTCTGTGTCTGACCCCGGGAGTGTGTGATGGGACGGTGTGGAGGGAGATTCACTCTATGTCTGACCCCGGGTGTGTGTAATGGGATGGTGTGGAGGGAGATTCAGTCTGTGCCTGAGCCCGAGAGAATGTGGTATGACGGTCTGGACGGAGCTTATCTGGGTGTCCGACCTCCAGATGGAGTCGGATGAAGTGGAGGGTGCTTCACTCTGGTGTGGATATATGACACATCACTCTTGCTCTTTTGAATTTATTTCAAGAAGCTTTGAAACAAAGTTAGAACAATGTTGTTTCGCCCCATCCTTTCACACCGGCCCATCACACATTCCAGGTGTCAGGTGTAAAGTAAACATCCCACCGAACCTTCTGATCAAACAGACTCAGCGGGTGACAGAAAGAGTGAAGCGCCTCATGCACTCTCCCATCAAATAGTCCTGTTGTTTTCTAAACACAGTCCCAGCGCATACTCATTTGGCTAGGCGGCCTCTCCCTCTCTCCCCCTCTCTCATTCTCACTCTCTCTCTCTCTCTCTCTCTCTCTCTCTCTCTCTCTCTCTCTCTCTCTCTCTCTCTCTCTCTCTCTCTCTCTCTCTCTCTCTCGCTCTCTCTCCTCTCTCTCTCTCTCTCTCTCTCTCTCTCTCTCTCTCTCTCTCTCTCTCTCTCGCTCTCTCTCCTCTCTCTCTCTATCTCCATCTCTCTCCCTCTCTTTCTCTCTCTCTCATCCAGACACAGCCGCGACTACACATCTCCTCCCGCAGCGCCACCACTTTATCCACTACCCTCACCCCCATTTCGTTTCACCTCGCCGCTTACTTACTGTGGAGGAAATCACTAATCCCCACTGTCCAGTGCGCAGCGCCATTCACAGAAACTGCACATTTCAGTCCAGTGAACCTTCACTATGAGCTGCAGAGAATGGGAAGGGAGAAGGTGGATAGAGGGGGTTGGGAGACAGAAAGAGAAGGCTTCGTGAGGAGGGCAGTGAGATAGAATGGCTGAGGAAAGAGAGGGAGTAGAGGAAAAAGGAGAGAGCATGAGAGGGGAGAGAAAGTGAAGCAGGTTAGAGGCATTCAATAGACAATAGACAATAGACAATAGGTGCAGAAATAGACCTTTCGGCCCTTCGAGCCTGCACCGCCATTCTGGGATCATGGCAGATCATCCTCTATCAATATTACCCTCTCCCCATTGCCCTCAGTTCCCTTTCCATAAAGATACCTAACTAGATCCTTCATTAAAGCATCCAGAGAACTGGCCTACATTGCCTACTGAGGCAGTGCATTCCGCACCCTCACAACTCTGTGGGAGAAGAAGTTTTTACTTAACTCTTTTCTAAATGACCTACCTCTTTTTCTCAAAACATCCCCTCTGTTACTGGACTCTTCCAGCATCTGGAACATATTTACTGCCTCTATCTTGTCCAATCCTTTAATAATCTTATAAATTGCAATCAGATCCCCTCTCTATCTCCTTAATTCCAGCGTTTACAAGCTCAGTCTCTCAACGTCTGCGTAAGACAGTCCGGACATCCCAGGAATTAACCTCATGAATCTACGCTGCACTTCCTCTGCAGCCAGGACATCCTTCCTTAACCCTGGAGACCAAAACTACAAAATTCTCCAGTTGTGGTCTCACCAGGGCTCTGTACAAATACAAAAAGATTTCCTTGCTGTTGTACTCACTTCCTTTTCCAATAAAGGCCAACATTCCACTAGCCTTCTTCACTGCCTGCTGCACTTGCTCATTTACCTTCAGTGACTGATGAACAAGGACTCCTAGATCTCTTTGTATTTCTCCCTTACCTAACTCCACACCGTTCAGATAATTATCTGCCTTCCGGTTCTTACTCCCAAAGTGAATAACCTCTCACCTATTCACATGAAACGTCATCTGCCAAGTATCTGCCCACTCACTCAGTCTATCCAAGTCATCCTGCATTCTCCTAACGACCTCATCACATTTCTCACTGCCCGCCAGCTTAGAATCAGCAGCAAACTTGTTGATGTTATTCTCAATGCCTTCATCTAATTATTTGATGGAAATCGTAAACGGCTGTTGTCCCAATACCGAGCCCTGTGGCACCCCACTAGTCACTACCTGCCATTCCGAGACACACCCATTCACAGTTAACCTTTGCATTCTATCTCCAACCAGTTTTCGATCCATGTCAATATCTTCCCCCTAATGCCATGTTTTTACCCAACACTCACATATGTGGCACCTTATCAAATGGCTTTTGAAAATCGAGGTACACTACATCCACTAGATCTCTCTTGTCTAACTTCCTGGTTACATCCTCAAAAAACTCCAATGGATTAGTCAAGCATGATTTGCCCTTGGTAAATCCATGCTGGCTCGGCCCAATCCTGTCACTCCTATCTAGATATGCCACTATTTCATCTGTAATAATGGACTCTAGCATCTTCCCCACTACTGAAGTTAGGCTGACAGGACGATAGTTCTCTGTTTTCTCCCTTCCTCCTTTCTTAAAAAAAGTGGGATAACATTTGCCATTGTCCAATCTTCAGGAACTGATCCTGAATCTAAGGAACATTGGAAAATGATTACCAATGCATCCGCAAATTCCATAGACAACTCCTTTGGTACCCTAGGATGCAGACCATCTGGACCTGGGGATTTGTTAGCCTTAAGTACCATCAGTCTACTCATCACCGTGTCCTTCCTAATGTCAATCTGTTTCATTTCCTCTGTTACCCTATGTCCTTGGCCCATCCATACATCTGGGAGATTGCTTGTGTCTTCCCTAGTGAAGACAGATCTAAAGTACTTAATAAATTCTTCTGCCATTTCTCTGTTTCCCATAACAATTTCATTCTTCAAGGGCCCAACATTGTTCTTAACTATCTTCTTTCTCTTCACATATCTAAAAACGTTTTTGCTATCCCCCTTTATATTTCTGGCTAGCTTGCGTTCGTACCTCATTTTTTCGGCCCGTATTGCCTTTTTAGTTAAGTTCTGTTGTTCCTTAAAAACTTCCCATTCATCTGGCCTCCCACTCACTTTCGCTCTGGCATACTTGCAGTTTTTTAATGCTATGGAATCTCTGACTTCCTTTGTCAACCGCTGTGGCCCCTTCCCCCCTTTGAACCCTTCCTTCTCCGGGTGATGAACTGATTTTGCACCTTGTGCATTCTTCCCAAGAATACCTGCCAGTGTTGTTCCACTGTCTTTTCTGATAGGATATCCGTCCATTTAACTTTGGCCAGCTCCTCCCTCAGGGATCCATATTCTGCTTTGTTCAACTGCAACACTGACTCCTCCGAGCTGCCCTTATCCTTCTCAAATTGCAGATAAAAACATCATATTATGGTCACTATCTCCTAATGGCTCCTTTACTTCAAGTTCGCTTACGCATTAATGGGTTAGAAATAGGGAGAAGGTGAGGGGAAAGTTGGGGACGCAGAGAGAGAAAATGATAGACAGAAGGCGTTGGAGGGTTTTTGAGAGAGCTCCAGAACTCCGTCTGCGGGTCTGACATCACTGCTATTTTTATTTTTTGCTGCCTGTTTGCCGGCCCAGTCAGTGTAGCCGCACGCTTTCAATACTTCTCTGAAATACTGAAAACACCCAGGTTCTGTTCCAATGGGTGAAGAGAGTCATACCTCAAACACCGCTCAGCGTGTGTTGGTTTCCTGTAAACTTCCATGTCTAAATATATGCACAGAGGGCCTGAATAAACAGGATGTTGCGGTGGGTGATGAGCTGTTGGTTCTAAACCTCTCGGACAGTAAATGCAATTTATCCGCCCTAGAGAGGGAATAGAAGACAAAAAGAGAGAGCTCGAGAGTGAAGCCAAATTGATTCCCTCCAAAAATCAGCCATCTCCATTTCTACCCCTCTCTCTACATTGTTCCCTTGTTTCAGTGATACCCTTTTCTGACACGTCACTCACTATTCTCTCTCCTCCAAACCCTAACTTTCCCCTCACTCGCTCTCCCTCTGTTTCTCCCCACTCTCACTACTTCCCCCCCCCCGCCACTCTCATCCCTCCAGACCACCCTCCTCTCACACCCTCAATCTCTCTCTCCTCCAGCACTTGCACCCCAGGGTCTCGGCTCCTCTCTTTATCAGCTGCTCATCCGGTGGTTGTGTCGCTCGGATCTACTGGTCGACACGGGCTTTCTCTGACAACGGTTACTTCCAACGCTGAGCTCAGAGACGCAGAGGATCCTCGGCAGGATGGACAACAGAGAGACATACACGAATATCCAGCTCGTAAATCCCAACTCACCGTCTCCATTGAAAGGTAAGTGCGGCAGGGACAGAGGGAGGGAATTTCAATCTATTTCTAAACCCGGGAGTGTGCGATGCGGGGTTGTGAAGAGAGATTCAATCTGTCTCTGACCCCGGGAGTGTATGATTGGACAGTGTGGATGGAGATTCACTCTGTATCTGTCCCCGGGGGATGTGTGATGGGACGGTGTGGAGGGGGATTCACTCTGTGTGTGACCCCGGGAGTATGTGAACGGGACGGTGTGGGGGAAGCCTCACCCTGTTTCTGACTCTCACTGTTATGTCCACAAAAGACCCTGATGTATCGTACGTGAAACTCAATTTCAAGACACTCTCTGTTCCCCGGGTCCGGACGAATGGAGGTCAGTTTCACTTTGTTGGTTTGACTCTGTTCAGCTGATGTGTCTCTTCGTGTCGTAAAATCTCATCGCAAATACACCGTTAACCCTAATTATTCCCTGGTAGACAATGTCAGAGACAACTCGTGCGAGACTGGATGAGAATCGAGCAGTCGGTGCAGAGAACGCCATGAGATTTTTTGTGTGGTGGGAGTACCGTGAGACGGGTTTAAACTGGGGGCACTCAGGGGAGCTGTGTGATGGGGCGGGTGCGGGAGAAGGGAGTGCTGTGGCATGGTCGGTGAGCAGGAAACACCTTGTGAAGACTGGCAAGGAGGGAAGAGGGTGGGAAGAGGCAGTGAGGAACCCTAACTCTAAAAATAATGTTGAGCAATGTGGAAATTGTCTTCCAATAATTTGTTCCAGTAAAACTCTTAAATTTGTCCAAAAAGTTTGAATTTTAGAACAAGATCAAGTAGAATATAAAAAAAGTACCAATTTCTTGATTACGTCGGAAACTCTGATCAGATAAATTTGTGTTTAATTAATTTATTTTTTGTGGCGTAATATACAATTGATGAAAAAAATTATATTGCACTAATCTTAACCGGACCTTTGTTGTATTTGTCATAATACCAAGACATAGTCTTGATCAATTTGTTTCTTCAATTTTACTATTCAAGTCAGTTTCCCAATTTTGTCTTGACTTATGAATTCCTTGTTTAATTGTCTGTTTTTGTTCAAACTATACGTTCAAGAAATATTTTTTTTTAACTTTTCCTTTTTGACTTAATGCTTTTATTTCATTAGATTTCGGCAATAACATTGTTTGACCCAATTTTTCTCTTAAATAAGCCCTTAATTGGAAATTACAAAACAAAATGTGTTGGTTGATATTTTGAATTTATTCTATAATTGATCAAATGACATTAATATACCTCATTCAAAACAATCTCTTATATATCTAATCTCTATTTGAAACCAGTTGTATAACAGTTGATTATCCATTGTAAAAGGAATAAGTTTATTTTGAAATAAAGGTCTCTTTGCTGATACAGATTTCCTTATCTCTTCATCACATTTATTTTATTCCATAGATCAATCAAATGTTTTAATATAGGGAATTCTTTCTTTTCCCGTATCCATTTAGATTCCCATTTATATATAAAATCTTCTGGTGTATTTTTCTCCTCTTTTATCCAGTTCTATTCTAATCCATGCCGCTTTATCTTTAAGTTGATTTGCTTTATAATAATTCTTAAAGTTTGGAAGTTGTAACCCTCCTAGATAAATTTCCATGCCAATTTTTCCAATGATATTCTTGACATCTTTCCAAAGGAACTTCCTCACTCATTTATTTAACTCTTGAAAAAACTTGTGTGGTAGTTGTATTGGTAGTGTTTGGAATAAGTATTGTAATCTAGGGAATATATTCATTTTTACGGCATTTACTCTACCTACTAATTTTGAATGTTTTTCAATAATGGTCAATAATTTAATTCATATGTTCTTTATAATCATTATCAACCCTTATACCTAAATATGTTATACCACTTATCGGCCATCTAAATTGAGTTAATAATCGACATTGACTATAATCTCCTTTAGTAAGAGGTAGAATTTCACATTTAGCCTAATTTATTTTGTAGCCTGATATTTTCCCATATTCTTCCAATCTAGAAGATTATTTACGCAGCGAGTTGAATGGGTTTGTTAAATAAAGCAGAACATCGTCAGCAAATAAGTTAATCTTCTATTCCTTATGGTTAACTCTGAAAACCTTAATATCTGGGTCCATTTTAATTAATTCAGCTAATGCTTCTATCTCCAACACAAATAAAGCAGGTGATAATGGACAACCTTGCCCAGCTGACCTTGTTAACTGAAATGGTGTTGAAATTTGAACATTTGTCACTACTTTAGCTTTGGGATTATTATTTAAGGCTTTAATCCATTTTATAAAGGATACTCCTAATCTATTTTTCTCCAATACCTTAAATAAAAAAATCCCATTCCAATCTATGAAATGCTTTTCCTGCATCTAACGCAACTGCACACTCATTTCCTCCTTCTTTTGTGCCGAATGAATTATACTAAGTAAACGGGTTACAATATCTGCCGATTGTCTGTTTTTGATAAATCCTGTTTGATCCATATGTATTAATTTTGCTAAGTATTTAGATAACCGTCTAGATAAAGTTTCTGCTATTATTTTATAGTCAGTGTTTAACAAAGAAGTGGGTCTATAAGATGTTGACTTTAACAGATCTCTATCTTTTTCTGGCAATACTATTAAGATAGCTGTCGAAGAAGATTCTGGAAGTTTATGTGTTCTTTCCGCTTGCTATATTAACTCCATAAAAGGAGGAATTAATAAATCTTTAAACTTTTTTTCAAAATTCGGGCGGAAAACCATCTTATCCTGGGGATTTATTACTTTGAAGTGATCCCAGAGCTTCTGCGACCTCTTTTAATGTGAAAGGCATATCTAATCCCTTCTGTTCTTCCGAGGTCAATTTTGGAAGAGATATTTGTGATAAAGATCTTTCTCTCTTGACATTGTTATTTTGTGATTCTAATTGATACAGTTCGGAATAAAAATTCCAAAAAGTTTCATTAATTTCTAAAGGTGTGTAAGCAATTTTAATTACTGCTGTTCTAATTGCATTTATCATTTTAGAAGTCTGGTCTGTTTTTAACTGCCAAGCAAGAACCTTATATTTCACCTAGTTCATAAAATCTCTGTTTAGTTCTCATAATTTTTTTTTCTGTTCGATATTTCTGCAGTGTTTTTTTTGCTGTCATATATCTTTGATATTCATTTTCTAATTTTGTAATCACTTTTTCCAATTGATCTATTTCTATCAAATATTCCTTCTTAATTTTAGAAGTGTAACATTATCTGGCCTCTTACATATGCGGTCATTGCTTCCAACAATATGAATTTATAATCAACTGAATGTGTATTTGTATCTAAATGAACTGAATCTGCATTTTCATAAAATCACAGAAATCTTGATTTTTTAATCACATTAAATTAAATCTCCATCTATAAATCGATTCTTTTTTATCTATTATTATCATTGTCATTATCAAAGGAGAATGATCTGACAATGTTCTCGTTTTATATTGCATATTTCTCACTCAGTCCTGAGTATTCGTTGTTAATAGGAAAAAATCTATCCTTGAATAAGTTTTATGTCTATTTGAATAAAATGAATAATCTCTTTCATTTGGGTTAATTCTTCTCCATATATCAATTAAATTTAAATCTTTCATCAACGATAAAGTTAATTTTGCTACTTTTGATTTTATAACAACCTTTGTTTATCTATCTTAAACTGGATCTAGACAAAAGTTAAAATCTCCACATAATAATATTTTGTCATGTGCGTCAGCCAAATTCAAAAAGAACTCTTGTATAAGTTTTGCATCATTTTCATTCGGTGCATTAATATTCATGAGTACATCGTTCTGAAAAAAAATTGACAATGTATAATTACATATCTGCCCGCCGTATCAACTAATACATTTTTGTATTTTAATTAGTAAAGTTTTATTAACCAAAATTGCAACTCCTCTGGCCTTTGAGTTAAATGAAGCCGCAATAACATTTCCAACCCAATCTCTTTTTAATTTCTGATGTTCTATCTCTGTTAAGTGTGCTTCTTGTAAAAAAAAAATATCTATTTTCATTTTCTTAATATATGTTAAAATTATTTTTCTTTTCACTGGCACATTAACATTAAAACTTTAAAAATTCAGTAAATTAGTCATTGTTGTTAATTGGGTTACTCCAATCTATAATAATACCTAATCGTTCAACTTCCGTGGTACCTTTGGGAGTATTTTTAAAATTCTCCTTGTTTCTATGTGTGTCCCCACCGATCATCCAGGCAAAGGAAGAAAGATAGATAAATAGATTATTTAAAAAAAAAACAATATACGCCCCACTTCTAATTTTGTGGATAAAAAAATATAACATTACCCTCCTCTGTTGTACGGGTCTTTGCAATCGCCATGATTACCAGGAGAATCCCGTAGCAATCGATCCGAAGCTCCCCCAGCTCCTCCGCAACATAGAAAAGTATACATATGAAGAATAAAATAATAAAATACTCTCAATTGATATTTCTCAAATGTTTTAACTTTCTCCCCTGTATCTTATAATTTAAATAAATTTAAATATTCTTCCTTCGTTAAATACCCATCAAATCCATTCACTTTTCCTGTATCATCTTTAATCCGTTTCGCTTTGAAACATTTGAGTGTTGCTAGTGAATATTTGCGAGTTTTTGTGCGAACACTTCCGCATCTCGATAATCGGTTAAAACAATCTTCTTTTTCCATCCTCCAAAAAATTATCGGTGTTGCCGAATGACGCATTATGAATTTATAACCCTTTTCCCATGAAACATTTTTCGCTGGGTTAATTTACTTCTTTCTCTTCCATAGGCTATAACTTATATCAGGATAGAAAAGAACTGCTTTCCCTTTTACCATCAATGGCTCGTTTCTCTTTCTGGCACATGGGGCAGCCGCCTTCGGGATATTTTCTTTATCTTGGTATCTTAAGCAATTTCTCAAAATTGATCGTGGATGTTGATCAACTTGAAGTTTTGATCTTAAGGCTCGATGAGTCCTTTCAATTTCAATTAACTGGGATCCTTCTTCCATTTCCAAGTTTTACGTAATACATTTTTGAAAAAAAAAATATTGGATCTTCTTCTTCTACATCTTCTTTAAATCCAAAAATCTTAATATTGTTTCGTCTGCTAAATTTTTTAAGCATGTCCACTTTTTCCAATAGCTCTTTTCTTCCTGATGTCCAGGTAGAAATATTATCTCACATTTTGTTCATTCTTTCAACAATGTCTTCCTTTATTATTTCCAAGTCTGTAATTCTCTTATCCATTTTGTCCTCTTTTTATAATTTTGTCAAACATAATCTTCATATATTTCATTTTTATTGCTTTTAGTACGTTTAATTTTCCTAATTTACGCTAATTTTTTCAAGCATATCGACTTTTTTCAATAACTGTTTTATTTCTGATGTCCAGGCAGAAATATTATCGTCCATTTTGTTCATTCCTTCAACAATGTCTTCTGTTGTTAATTCCGTCTGTAATCCTCTTCTCCATTTTGTCCTGTCTTTTAATAATTTTGTCAGATATAATCTTCATATATTTTATATCATTTTTATTGCTTTTAATACGTTTATTTTTTTCTAATTTACGCATTATTTGCATCGAAGATTTTTCTATATTCCCATAAAAACTTTTACCTCCATCTTCGTCTGATTTGTCCATAGAATCTGAATCTACCGCAGATTCACTTTCATTTCCGGTTTCAATCGGATCTGCGATTTGTAGTTCAAGTTGCTCGCGTTTGTGCATGCTCTTTCTTTCAACTTTACGCAATTCTTGTTGGTCGTTTTATTTAGAAATGGTTGATATTGCCGCAGTTTCCTGTTCTGTATCGCCGGAGGTAAAATGTACTTGAGCACGCTGTTCTTTTGTAGCGGCGGGCCTTGATTCTGTTCCAACTTGCGTTGCTCTTCATGGTAATAGTTTTCTTTGTCTTCTGTTTTTGAGACATAGTTTGAAACAATCCGGAGAAGTTTATAAGTAACTTTTTAAAAGTATTTACTAACTTTTCTTCACTTGAACATTAATTTACTGATTTTTTACGGGAGAGCTAGATTCCCACGTCTCGACCCTACGTCATCCCGTGACGTCCCCGATCCAGCTCGGCTTTGAGGGAATCTACTCCCTCTGAGGGAAGTGTAGAGGTTCGTGAACAATTCACAGCATATCCGGGTATCAGCCTCACCCCCACGGACTCGTTCTGCACTTTCCGCTAAAGCAGACAGCCAGCCTGGATAATTCTCTTACACCCCAACACCTCCTATCGGTGGAAGATACGAAAGCACATTCAACCCCGCTGTTATCAGACATTTGAACAGTCCACTATTCCCGTAAGATGTATTCTTGACCTCAAAGTTTAACTCGCCGTTGCCCTTGTCCCTGATGGACTGCCTGAACTGTACTTTCAGCATTCTGTGACTGGTTTACCCTGTTCTACTCTCGTGATGTGATCGGTGTCGATGGCATCCACTGGGACTCTCCTGTCTGTGGCGTATCTGTCGGGGTTGTAAGGAGGGAGGACAGTGGGAGAGACGGTGAGGAGGGGGCATTGAATAAAACTTAAACCTCTCTCTCACTTTTCTAACCTCACACTCTTCGTTCCTCTCCCTTGTATCCGCTCCCTCCCCTTCCCTCACTCCATCTCCTCTCTCTATCCTCTCTCCCTTTATCACCCTGTCCCTCTCTGAGAATCGTTCCCCATTGTCTCCCATTGTCCCTTGATCTTCGCCCTTTCCTCTCACTGTCATTCCTTCCGAAACTATACCCGATCCATTTACCACTGTCTCGAGGATTGCCGCCCATCTGCCCTTCATGCCCTCCTCTTGTACATCTCCGCTTTCTTCAATGCTGTCTCCCCGCGCTCTTTCATTGGGGTGGGGACATCTTCTCCCAGAGAGCTCTGGGAGTGTTGAGTGGGCTGCCAGATGAAGTGGTAAATGCGGGCTCACAATTAACATTTAACAAAAACTTGAACAGGTATATGGATGTGGTATGTGGAACAGGTATGCGGTGGGATATGGACCAGGTGTTTCTCAATGGGACTACTAGGCAGAGAAATGCGAAATGAACAGGCCCTCCCTCTCCCCTCAGATCAGTTTCAGTCTCCGAACAAATCCCATTGTCACATCGTCTCCCAACAGATTTATGACTGTTCCGAAATGTATCCCACTATTCCACACCCTTCTCCCAGCCCTGTGCCGGGCCCAGATTAATCCTGTTGCTTTTCTCTCTACCCAAAGCTTCGTGTCTGTCTCCTGACATATCCCACTAAACTGCCCTCTCCCCATAGCATTGGCTGATCGGCAGAAAAGAGAGAGTGGGACTAAAGGGATATGATTCTGGTTGGCAGCCGGTTACCAGTGGAGCTCCACAGGGCTCGCTGTTGGGACCGCAGATTTCTATGATGGTTGTCAATGACTTGGACCATGGGATTCATGGATTTGTGGAAATATTTGAGGATGATACAAAGATATGTAGCGTTGAGGAAACAGAGAGCCTGTAGAGCGCCTTAGATAGTTTAGGGGAATGGGCAAAGAAGTGGAAAATGCAATACAATATTGGAAAATGTATGGTCATGCACATTGGTGGATGAAATAAACAAGCAGACAATTATTTAGATAGCGAGAGAATTCAAAATGCAGAGTCAAATCAGATTTGGGAGTCATTGTGCCTCAGACCCTAAAGGTTAACCTCCAGGTTGAGTTGGTGGTGAAGAAAGCGAAGGAAATGTTGACAATAATTTTTAGATGTATAGAATATAAGACCAGGAATGTGATGTTGAGTCACCAAAAGACACTCGTGACACCACACTGAGAGTATCGAGCGCAATTTTGGTCTCCTTGTTTTAGACAAGATATACTGACATTGGAGAGGCTTCAGAGAAGATTCACCAGGAGGATTCAAGAAATTAAAGCTTTCCTGTCTGAGGAAAACCGGGAAGCTCGGCTTCTATTCCCTGGAGTTCGGGAGGATGAGGGGGCATCTCATAGAGAGTTAGGGAATGTTGAAAGGCCTGAACAGATTAGATATGGAAAATGTTATTTCCAATGTTCAGCGATTCTGGGACAAGAGCGCACCAATTCCGGATTGAAGGACGCCCTTTTAGAACTGAGATGCGGAGAAATTACTTCCGTCAGAGGCTGTTAAATCTGTGGAATTTGATGCCACGAGCGGCTGTGAAATCAAGTCATTGGATGCATTTAGGGCAGAAAGTGATATAGGCTCTTGATTTGCCCGGACAGCAAAGGGTATGGGGAGAAGGCAGCGGAGTGGAGATGACTGGAAGTATTGGATCAGCCCTTGATTGAATGGCGGGGCAGACGCGATGGCCCGAATGGCCTCGTTCTGCCATTATACCTTATGGTCTCATGGTCTTGTGGTCTCTCCGCAGGTGCGCATGACCAGCAGTCGAAAGTGAAGATCGGAAATAGACTGTGCCGTCTTGTCTGCCTACTCTGCCTAGTTACATCCTGTCTCATCGTGATAGTGGTCCGTCTCTCGATCCACGGTGAGTGGAACCGGCTCCGTTTGGAGTCAGACCGTAAATAAAGAGAGTGGACTAAACTGTTATTGTAAAACACCACAGCGACACCGAAACGGCCCTTACCGTAACACTGATTAAAACCAATCACCACAACACGGACACACCCCTAACCGTGATAAAAACACGGCCTGAACCGTAACACAGTCAAGACTCGTTCTGACACCCACACGACACTCACTGCCGACCTCGTCCCGGCCGCCGAAACAAGCAAAGCCGAGGTCTCGGAGGCCTTCTCCTCCGGAGATTCCGGACCGCACGGTAGCAGAGGCAGCGAAGCGGGCATTTCAGAAGATTCTCCAGATGTTCCTCCGCCTCTCACGTCTGTCTCCATCAAATCAGGATTGTGCTCGGATCCCTACTTAACAGGTAACAGATATCCATCTCCAGAGAGGCCGCGCGCGCTGCGTCGCGCCGCCATTTTCTCCTCCTTTACTGGGACACCCTTCACCGTCACACTGACATAAAACTCTCTGAGACCCGTGCGGTAGCGCGATGCTGACTCACGTATCACTGCAAACGCGAAACATCCTTCACCATCTCTCTCAGTATCGCAGATTCTTCAGTCTAATGTCACCTCCGACCGAAACTACCATAAGTTGAACTCAACCCTGCAATCCAAGCTTTCTGCACTCAACTGTAATCTGTCCCTTCTTAAAGGAATGCAGAGCGATCTCCGTCACCAGTGCACTGAGATGGAAACGAAGTACAGATCTGTCAACGAAACCAAGACTCAATTCTGTGAATTTTTGACCAGCAGAAGAGGTGAGGTACCATCCCCTTCTTTCACCCGCTCCTCATCACAGGGCAAGCATGGAGAGAAGAAGCGTCATTCTGTGCTTGACATCGGGAGTGTATGGTTATGGTAGGGAGTGTGATTCAGTCTATGTCTTACTCTGGGAATATCTGACGGGACAGTATGGATCCAGCTTCACTCTGTGCCTGACAGCGGGATTGTGTGATCGGACAGTGCACAGAGAGATTCACCCCATGTCTGACCCCTGAAGTGCGTTATCCACCGTGGAGAGAGAGCTTCACTCTGAATCCCGGAGTGTGTGACGGGACTGTGCAGCGGGGGCTTTACTCTGTGTCTGAATTCGGGATTATGTGGTGGGACCGTGGAGAGAGAGGGACTGTATTTGATTCCAGGACTGTGTGATGGGAGCGTGCAGATGGAAGTAAGGTGACGTAAGGAGGGAGATTCACATTGTGTCTGAACAAGGCCTTGTGTGACTGGAATTTGTGAAGCGATCTTAATTCTGATCTCTGACGTAGGGAATGTGTGAGGGGCGGTGTGGGGTGAGCTTCACTCTGTGGTTGACGCTGGGAGTGTATGAAGGAACCGTGAGACAAGAGTTTAATTCTTCGTCTGTCTCCGAAAATGTGCGACGGGACATTTTGGATGGAACCCTAATTACTATCTTCTCTCCGTGTCTTTCTCCGGGTGTCAGTAATCGGACGGTGCTGAAGGAGCTACACTGTGTCTGATCTCTGGAGTGTGTGAATGGACACTGTCACAGTCGCCGAGCTCTGTGTCTCACTCCGCAAATGTGTGATGTGTGATGGGACGCTGTGGAGGGGAGGGAGGGAGAGAGAGAGAGAGAGATTGATTCCCACTGAGTCTGATACCGGGGGTGCACGATAGGAGAGTTTGGAGGGAACTTAATTCTGGGTCCAAACCAGAGACTGTTGGAACGGTGTGGGGGGAGCATCGCTCAGTTTCAGACACACCGGGTGTGTGATGGGTTGCTGTGGATCGAGCCTCACATTCTGTCTGACTCCGTGAGTGTTTCGGGGACGTGGTAGCGGAAGCCTGAATCTGTGCCTGACTGGAGAGTCTGTGATAGATGATGTGTAGGGAACTTCACTCTATGCCTGATCCTGTGAATCTGTGATCGGACGTTGTGGAGGGAACTTCATTCTGTGTCTCTCCCCGGGCGTGTGCGATAGGACAGTGTGGTACGAGATTCACTCTGCGTCTTGACTCCGCGAGTGTGTGATGGATGGTTTGGGGAGGAATTCACTGTGCCTTATCCTGTTAATGTGCGATGGGACGATGTTGGGTGCGGGAAAATTCCCTCTGTGACTGACCTCAGGTGAACGTAACGGGACAGCATGGCCTGAAATTCACTATGTGCATCCACCCGGATGTGTGTGATGGGAAAGTGTGCAGGGAGATTCACTCTGTGTCTCACTGTTCCTTGTTCGTGATTTACAGAGCAAAACAGTTCCAAGGACTGGGTCACAAATAAAGACCGGTGTTATTACGTATCCAGGTTTAAAGCATCTTTCCAAAAAGCGATACAAGAATGTTCAAACCGTGATTCAAGGCTGCTGGAAATCAATTCAAGTGATGAAGCGGTATGTGTCACAGAACGGGAAGATCCCACAATATCGCAGGAATCATCAGGCACAGATTGAACACACAACATACACTCCCAGCACACACACACACACACACACTCTGACACAGAGTGAATCTACCTCCACATCTTCCCTTCACACCCTCCCGGGTTCAGACACAGAGCGGTTCTCCCTCCATGCCGTGAGATCACGCATTCCCGGGGTCTGACACAAAGTGAACCTTCCTCCACACCGTCCCATCACACACTCCCGTGGTCAGTCACAGAGTGAATCTCCCTCCACACCGTCCCATCAAATACTCCCGTGGTCAGACACAAAGTGAAGCTCACTTCACACCGTCCCATCACACACTCTTGCGGTCAGACAAAGACTGAATTCCCTCCACACCGTCCCATCACACACTCCCGGGGTCAGACACAGATTGAATCGCACTCCACACCGTCTCATCACGGATTTTTTTTGTAGTCATCTGAGAGAATTTCCTTGCATTGATTTCGATTCTTGGCATTAATCAAATGAATTTAATTCCACAGAGCTTTGTATACAACAATCTTGTGTACAAGAACCTTGAGTACTGGATTGGAAAATGCGAACACGGGTAAGATTTGGACTGAAGTGTGGGGTGAGAGTTGAGTATCCAGATAGTGCTGATGGGATTATCTGGGATTCGTTTACGGACTGAAGTAGTTTTGTGGAAAAAAAGAGGGGAATTGGGATTTGCCTGTAGACTGTACGCGGGTAGAGTGCAGGGTGATACAATGGGAACATTTTGGGATGACACGTGTCTGCCGGGGAAGGACAGGGCAGTGGGATTATTTCGGAAACTGGCATAGGGCAGCGGGGACAGTTTAGTACACAGGGATTATTTTGGTATGACCCATGTCGGTGGGAGAGCGCTGTTCAGTGGGATCATTTCGGAGATAGTCGCCGGGCTGTGTGGCGTGGGAGAAACAGAGTGATTCGTTTGCTAAATGACATAGATCTGAGGGAACAGAGCTGGGCAGGTGGATTAGACGGTGGAAGATTGGGGGATGTTCGCGGACTGAAACAGATCAGAGGGGAGAAGGTTGGCAAGTTCGATTCGTATGGGGACTGACAGAGGACTGTGTTGAGGAAGCGGTTCGGTGGGATTAGTTTGGGGGATACGGGGCTGTGGGGAGACATTGGGTCAGTGACTTTGTTGTGGACTGACAAAGGATTGTGGGAGATATTGGGACCGTGGCATCTGTCTGGGTACCGGCACGGGGCCGTGGTGAAGAGCAGTTGCGTGGGATGAGTTTGGAGACTGACAGTCTGTTAGGAGAGAGCAAAATCATGGGATTAGCTTGGGGATGGTCACGGCTCGAGTTCTCTGCTGGAGCTGTTTTGTCTCTGTTGAAATTGTTTACTCTCTTGAATAGGAATGTGGGCTTCGGTCTCCTGTCCAAGGGGTCCTCTGGAACGTCCCCTTGCACTCAGTGTGATCTGACTTCACTCGGAAGGAAGTACCCTTGCGATGTTGATTGGCCTTTTATTTGCGAGAAGTCGGCAAATTTGTTCTCGCATATTCCTGAAAAGATCCAGGGTCTCTGTCAACAGCCAGTGGAGGCGACGAGAATCAAATGACTATCCCCAGTCTCCACTTCACTCTCACTCCCCGATCCTTCCAGATTCCCTGCCCACCCTCTCTGCCCTTCCCTGCTACACCAATTCCTCTGCTTATCACAATCATATTGTCTCCACCAGACACCGACAAGCCTCACTTGCTGTCTATCCCCCTATTTCCCTCCATTCCCCCGTCCCTCTCTTTCTGCTCCCTCTTCCTCCTTCCTTCACCTCTCTCCCCGTCCATCCCCTTCTTTCACTCCATTCCCTTGTCCTGCTCTTTCTGCTCCCTCTACCTCCCTTTCACCTCTCTCGCCGTCCATCCCCTTCATTCCCCGTCCCGCTTTCTTCTGCTCCCTCTACCCCCCTCATTCATCTCTCTTCCAGTCCACCCCTTCTTTACCTCCATTCCCCCGTACCGCTCTGTCTGCTCCCTCCACCTCCCTTTCACCTCTCTCCCCGTGCATCCCCTTCTTTTCCTCCATTCCCCCGTACCGCTCTGTCTGCTCCCTCCACCTCCCTTTCACCTCTCTCCCCGTGCATCCCCTTCTTCCCCTCCATTTCCCCGTCCCGCTCTGTCTGCTCCCTCTACCTATCTTATCATTACCTCGTACTTCATCCTCCAGCTTTCTTCTGATCCCTCTACCCCCTCTTTCACCTCTCTCCCCGTCCATCCCCTTCTGTCCCAAAATTCTCCCGTCCCGCTATTTCTGCTTCTTCTACCTATCTTATTATTACCTCGTACTTCCTCCTCCCGCTTTTTTCTGCTCCCTCTACCCCCCTTTCACCTCTCCCCGACCATCCGCTTCTTTCCCTCCATTCCCCCGTCACGCTCTTTCTGCTCCCTCTACCTCCCTTTCATCTCTGTCGCTGTCCATCTCCTTATTTCACTGCAGACCCCGGCCCGCTCTTTCTGCTCTCTCTACCCCCCTCTTTCACCTCTCTCCCCGTCCATCCCCTTCTTTCCCTACATTCCCCCGTCCCGCTCTTTCTGCTCTTTACCCCTTTCACCTCTCTCCCCGTCCATCCCCTTCTTTCCCTCCATTCCCCCGTCCCGCTCTTTCTGCTCCCTCTACCTACCTTTTTTATTGCCTCATACTTCCTCCCCTCTGTTTCCACATTCTCTCTTCGTCAACTATCACTGCTCCATCCTCTCGAACTCCCTCCTCACCCTTTCTGTCACTTCCTCCTTTCCCATTCTGCATCAGTGCTCGCATCCCCATTCACCCCACGACACACCGACAAACCTCTGTCCCCTTTGATCACCAGCTTTTTGGCAATTTCCAACCCGTGCCGTTCTTCTCCACCCCCTACTGCCTCGCCGTTTTTCCGCCGGCTCTTTGTCCTCTCCCTATGCCAACATTTTGCCGCATTTTGCTCCCTCTATACCCTCTTTCTACCCCTCTCTCTGCCTTCCCTCTCCGTCTCTCTGTACACTCAGTGTTCATCATGTCCACTTTCTCCTTTCCACTTACGTCTCACCGTCTGGTGCTCGAGAACCCAATACTGGGTGAACGTTTGTGCCTATTTCCTCTGTCTGTGCCTCTCTTGGGTTTATGTAACTCTGTAAGGTGACAAAATTGATCCAGGGAATAAAGTCCCAAACTCTCTCCCTCTCTGCATAACCCTCAGTTTCCTACAATATCCCCGGAGAACTCCATGTACTATTTTTTTCCAGTTCAGTGGCATTTTTCCTAAAGCATAAAGCCTCACCGACGCTTTGTCCCACTGCAGCGAGATCTCCCGACTCCCGTGTTCAGTGTCCTGACCGGTGAAGGCCAGCGTGCCAAGTGTCCTGTCCCATCGAATATTTTTCACCAGAATCGCTATTTGATTTTTGCCCTGAAATGTATACGGCATACAATTTGTTCTTTAACTTCATCAGTACGGCCAAAATATGTAGAGCTAATGTAAATTACAAACATTAATAAACATCGCAAAAAATCTCGAGTGTGTGCTCGTGCGTTCAAAGATGTGGCGGCGCAGGGAGAGAAGATGTTCATGAATCGTTGGGTGTGGGTGTTCAGGCTCCTGCGACTCCTCCCTGATGGTAGTAACGGGCAGAGAGCTTCTCCCGAGTGGGGAGAGTACTCAGTGATGGATGCCGCCTTCCCGAGGCATCGCCTCTTGACAATGCCCTCGATGGTGGGGAGGGGTGTGACCGTCAGAGGGGCGGCTGAGGCTGGACCCCTCTGTAGCCCGTTACTCTTCTGTGTGTTGCAGCATCCACACCCGGCGGCGATGCGGCGAGTCAGAAAGTTCCCCACCGAACATCCGTAGAATTTTCCTCATCTTCACTGAGAGAGCACATCCCCTCAAACTCCTAAAGCGGTGATCCCTTCTGTAACGAAACACAAATGTAGAGTCAGGTCTGGAATTAAGACTCAGAATCGAAGTAAATAATACAGCACCAAGCCAACCAAAGCCAAAATCTCAAGCAATTGGACCGGAGACGGGACTCTTACGATTGAGCACTGAGTGCTCTGCTTCAGCGCTTTAACTATAGACTGTCCACAAGGAATTGTGGCATTGCACAATTATATCTCTGAATCTTTAGAAGAAAAGTGACTGTTAACTATACTCTGGGAAATGGACGTGCGGAAACATGACACCTTCTTAGCGTTTGGGTGAACGTGTTGGGCCACAATAGACCCTCTGAGTTGCTGACACACAGTAACCTAGGAACTTCAATTAAACCCAAACGACGCAGAAGGAGAATTAGGACATCGAGTCTGCTGGTCGTTTCATAACTGATCCATAGTCCTCCTGGTTCCAAACTCCCGCCTTCATTCCTTCAATAATGAAGAATTTTTCAAACTATCTCTTAAATATACAGAATGGCTGGTAGTCCACGCCTGCCTGCGGCGTTGGATTCGGCGGATTCAGAACGATCTGGCGAAGGAAGTTCCTTATTATCCCCTGTTTAAAAGATATCTCTATATTCTCAAGCTGTGTCTTCTGATCCTAGATCCATTCTCTTCACACCAACTCTGTCATGATCTTTAACAATCTGAAATCTTTCAATATGCACCCTTCATTATTCATTATTCTGAATTCCCGCGAGTAGAGGCCCACAACCATCAAACGTTCTTCATACGACAGGCAAGTTATTTCCGTAAACTCCTTTGAAACCTTTTAAATATAACCACATGCTTTGTTCGATAAGCAATATCAACGTGCTCACAATTCTCCAAATGTGGCCTCACAGTTCCTTATTTAGCCTTAGAATTATTGACATTCTTGCTTGGAAGCTGAGGTGTGATGAGGTGGTTATACTGGGAGGAGGTTAGACACAATGTGCAATTCACAGGAAACTGGCTGACAGTCAGAAGGATGAAAGCGGTTCAACAGACAGGCCCAGGTTAGAGTGCCCTCTGTCGCCCACCCCTTCAATAGTAGGTCTACCACTTTGTATACTTTTGGGTGGGGGACGGGCCAAATGATGAAGTAGAGGGAAGTATCTTAGGTCAGGTCTCTGGCACTGATTTGGTCGCTGTAGTTTAGAAGGGAAGGGGGATGGCGAGATGAGGCGCGCTGTGGGATAGGGGATTATTTGTTAGGGAATTAGAAAAGGGGTTCTGTGTGCGACAGGGGGATTCGTGGATGGTATTTCGCCTCCCGAGTGTCGGGGACACTACCACTCTGAGCGGGACCTCAGCAATATTAAGTGGGAGGGTGAGTAGGCGAAGTTCGGAACGTGCTGATGTGGCCAGAAATAGGAAGGCAACACCTACTAACACGGGGCTAAAGTGTCGAGGTGTGAATGAGGGCTTCTGATAGTTGGAACATTGGCTTCTCTTCGAAGGAAAGTGTGACCAGTGTATGTTTCAATATAATCCTAGTTGAACTTTCATTCAGTCTTACATGAATAGGCTGAAATGCAGCCAGACGAAACAGCGTTACTCCAGAACCAAACGTGCAAAAAAAAAACTTTAATATATAAGGCTTAAAATAGGCCACAACGCAGCTTGAGGCCCGTGGTCCACAGAATGCGACCGAAATCTGGATTCGACACCAACGGAGGTTGTCTTCTGCCGAGCGAACACTAGAGGGAAGCACATACACCTGCCCAGAGGCTGCACCACAGTGCCCCCACGTGGCGCGGCCCCTTCATTTCCTCCGCCACCTAGCAAATCTCACCGTTTCCACCTGGACTGGACTGGAACTGATATTCCAGCCGGAAATTCTGTCACTAAAGATGAGGAAGGATGGGGATTGAACCAGCGATGCAAGGGTATGAAAAACAGAATGTCAAAACAGATGTTGGAGTGGTTGTTGGAGTAGATATTGTTGAGACCACAGACAAAGTGAGCAAGCAAAAGGTTGAGCCTGCTGGGACTCATGTTCTGAGCTGCCTCCGTTTCAATGCGAGAAGTACTGTACGAAAGACGGACGGGCTCAAGGGGTCATCCGCTGTCATTATGATATTGTAGACATTGGTGAGGCGCCGTTGCAGGGCGGGCAGGAGCGTCACCTCAACATTCCCGGTTTCCGTTGTATTAGTCGTGATGAGCGGTAAGTATTGAAAGTTGCGAGGTGGCTTTCCTAGTCACGTGAGATTCACTGACAAACTCAACGAGAGAGGAGTTCATGTGCCTCTTTCACAGGGATGTTACTGTGCAGGGAATGCAGGGGGTTGGTTGTTGTGCAGTCAGAAGTGATTCAGCTCAAGTGGTATATCGCAACATTCATGGCCAAAGGGTCTGTTCTGTTCCGTCATTTACGTTCACTGCTCTGCGAGAGGGGCAAAAAGACACATTTAAACTCATCAGGGGATGGGTTAAATCAAGCTCTTAGACGATAGGTTGCGAAACACAGAGAACGGCCACTTCACAGACAGCATGGGCAGAGATGGAGTCACACAGCTGACACTGTGACACCTACGCACCCCTCAACATGACATGGACACAACACCGACCGGACTCTAAACGACCCCATACCGTGACACCCACACGCATCTCGCCGTGAGACTCTGCGGAACAGCGCTGGAACAGGAACTGGATGAACTCGGGATCATTCGGGAAGCTGAGGCGTTGATAGGGAAGACATATGGAGATGTTTGTAAACCCACGGTGCAGGGTACAGGAAACTGGGTGATAGACAATAGTCAATAGTCAACAGGTGCAGGAGTAGGCCATTCGGCCCTTCTAGACAGCACCGCCATTCACTGTGATCATGGCTGATCATACACAATCTGTACCCCGTTCCTGCACTCTGTCCATATCCCTTTACCTCGCTATCTATAATAGCTCTATCTAACTTTCTCTTGAATGCATCCAGAGACTTGGCCTCCACTGCCATGTGGGGCCGAGCATTCCACATATCCACCACTCTCTGGGTGAAAATGATTTTATCACATCTCAGTTCTAAATGGCCTACCCCTTATTCGTAAACTGTGGCCACTAGTCCTGGTCTCACCCATCACCGGGAAAATGTTTCCTCTCTACAGCGTGTCCAATCCCTTAATAATCTCATATGTCTCAATCAGATCCCCTCTCATCCTTCTAAATTCTAGTGCATACAAGCCCGGTCGCTCCAGTATTTCATCATCTGACAGTCCCGCCATTCCGGGTATTAACCTATTGAACCTACGCAGCTCTCTCTCTCAATAACAAGGATGTTCTACCTCAAATTTGGAGACCAAAACTGCACACAATACTCCAGGTGGGGTCTCGCCAGGGCCCCGTACAGCTGCAAAAGGACCTCTTTACTCCTATACTCAATTCCTCTTGTTATAAAGGCTAGCATGCCTTTAGCTTTCTTCACTGCCTGCTGTAACTGCATGCTTGCTTTCTTTGATTGATGTACAAGAACCCCAAGACATCGTTGCACTTCCCCTTTTACAAACTTGACTCCATTTAAATAGTAATCTGCCTTCCTGTTTTTGCCACCAAAATGGATAATCTCACATTTATTCACATTAAACTGCATCTGCCATACATTTGTCCACTCACCCAACCTGTCCAAGTCACCATGAATTCTCATAACATCTTCCTGATATTTCACACTGTCACTCAACTTTGTGTCATCAGCAAATTTACTAATGTTACTGTTAATCCCTTCATATAAATCATTAATGTATATTGTAAACAGCTCCGGTCAAGCATCGAACCTGGCGGTACCCTAATTGTCACAGCCTGCAATTCCGAAACGGACCCGTTAATCGCTATTCTTTGTTTCCTGTCAGCCAGCCAATGTACCATCCATTTCAGTACTCTGCCCCCAATACCATGTGCCCTAATTTTGCCCACTAATCTTCTATGTGGGACTTTATCAGAAGCTTTCTGGAAGTCCAGGTACACTACATCCATTAGCTCTCCCTTGTTCATTTTCATAGTTACATCCTCAAAAAAACTCCAGATCAGTCCAGCATGATTTTCCCTTCATCAGTCCATGCTGACTCGGACCGATCCTTATTCGGCTATCCAAATCTGAGGTAATTCTATCTTTTATAATTGACTCCAGCATCTTTCCCACCACTGACGGCAGGCAAACCGGTCTATAATTCCCTGTTTTCTCTCTCCCTCCTTTCCTGAAACGTGGGACAACATTAGCCACCCTCCAGTCAGCAGGAATTATTCCTGAATTAGTAGAACATTGTAAAATGATTACCGATGCGTCCACAATGTCTAGAACCACCTCTTTAAGTACCCTGGCATGCAGACCATCAGGTCCCGGGGAATTATCAACCGAGACTCAACAGTCTATACAACACCATTTCTTGCCTAATTTAAAAGTCCTTCAGTTCGTCCTTTACCCTAGTTCCTTTGACCACTTTAACAGGATGGTGAAAGTGGTTAAACAGCCAGAGTCATTGCAGAGGCCACTATTGGCCAATCCTCTCAATAGCAGGTAGACCACTTTGGATACTTCCGGATGGGAGGAGAGAGGTGCAAATGCTCAACCAGGGGAAAGTCTCAGCGGGCAGGTCTCAGGCACTGAGTATGTTTCTGTGGCTCAGCACGGAAGAGGGTGAAAAGTGGAGAGCTGTATCGATAGCTTTGCCTTTGTCAGGGGAGCAGAAAAGAGGTATTCTGGACGAGAACGAGATTAGAACATGGATTGATACCTGGAAATATGATGTTGTAGCTATTAGTGAAACATGGTTGCAGAAGGGGTTTGATTGGCAACTAAATATTCTTGGATTTCGTTGCTGCAGGTGTGATAGAATCGGAGAGTGAAGAGCAGGAGGTGTTGCATTGCTTGTCCGAGAAAATATTACAGCGGTGCTTTGGCAGGATAGATTAGAAGGCACATCTAGAGAGACTATTTTGTTGGAATTGAGGTATGGGAAAGGAGTAGTAACACTTATAGGCGTGTGTTATAGACCACCAAATGGGAAGCAAGAATTGGAGGAGCAAATTTGCAAAGAGATAGCAGATGTTTGTAGTAAGCACAAGGTTGTGTTTGTGGGAGATTTTAATTTTCCTCACATAGACTGGGAAGCTCATTCTGCAAAAGGGTTGGATGGCTAGGAGTTTGTAAAATGTATGCAGGATAGTCTTTTTGCAGCAATACATAGAGGTACCGACTACAGAAGGGGTAGTGTTAGATCTCTGTTACGGAATGAAATAGGTAGGGTGATGGAGGTATGTGTTGGGGAGAAGTTCGGATCCAGGGATCACAATAGCGTTAGTTTCAATATAATTATGGAGAAGGATAGGACTGGACCCAGGGTAGAGATTTTTGATTGAAGAAGTCTAACTTTGAGGAGATGCGAAAGGAGGCGGAAGGAGTGGATTGGGACATTTTGTTTTATGGGAAGGACTGAGGTCATTTAAAAGTGAAATTTTGAGAGAACAGAATCTTTATGTTCCTCTTACGTTTAAAGGAAATATTAAAAATTTGAGAGTGCCATGGTTTTCTAGGGATAGTGGAAACTTGGTTCGAAAAAGAGGGAGATCTATAATAAATATAATCAGCATGAAGTAAATGAGGTGCTCGAGGGATATAAAGAATGTAAGTAGAATCTTAAGGAAGAAATTAGAAAAACAAAAGGAAGATACGAGATTGCATTGGCAAGTAAGGTGAAGATAAATCCGAAGGGTTTCTACAGGTATATTAACAGCATAGGGTTAGTGAGGGATAAAATTGGACACTTAGAGAACCAGAGTGGACAGCTATATGTGGAACCGAAAGAGATGGGGGAGATTTTGAACAATTTCCTTTCTTCGGTATTCACAAAGGTGAAGGATATTGAATTTTGTAAGGTCAGGGAAACAAGTAAGGAAGTTACGGAAACTATGACAATTAAAGAGGAAGAAGTACTGACATTTTAAGGAATATAAAAGTGCATAAATCTCAGGCTCCTAATAGGATATTCCATAGGACCTTGAGGGAACTTGGTGTATAAATAGCAGGGGCTCCGACAGAAATATTTGAAATTTCATTAGAAACGGAGGTGATGCCGCAGAATTGGCATTTTGATCATGTGGGTGCATTGTTTAAAAACGGATCTAAGTGTAAACCTAGCAATTATAGGCCTGTAAGTTTCACGTCAGTCGTAGGTAAATTAATGGAAAGTATTCTTAAAGATGGTATATATAAATATCTGGATAAACAGGGTCTGATTTGTAATAGTCAGCATGGATTTGTGCCTGGAAGGCCATGTTTGACAAATCTTATCGAAATATTTTGCAGAGGTTACGAGGACAGTTGACGAGGGCAACGCAGTTGATGTTGTCAATATGGACTTCAGTAAGGCCTTTGCCAAGGTTCCGAACAGAAGGTTAGTTAGGAAGGATCAATCGTTATGTATTAAAATTAAAGTACATTTGTAGTAAAATGAATTCAACAGTGGCTAGATGGGAGATACCAGAGAGCAGTGGTGCAGAACTGTATCTCAGGTTGGAGGCCGGTGAGTAGTGGTGTGCCTCACGGATCTGTATTGGGTCCAATGCAGTTTGTCACATACATTAATGATCTGGCTGATGGGGTGGTAAATTGGATTAGTAAGTATGCAGATGATACTAAGTTAGGTGGCGTTGTTGCTAATGAGGTAGGTTTTCAAAGTTTGCAGAGAGATTTAGGACAGTTAGAAGAGTGGGCTGAACGATGGCAGATGGAGGTTAATGCTGATAACTGTGAGGCGCTGCATTTTGGTAGGAATAATCCACATAGGACATACATCATAAATGGAAGGTCATTGATGAATGCAGTAGAATAGACTGATTTATGAATATTGGTGCATAGTTCCCTGAAGGTGGATAGGGTGGTAAAGAAAGCTTTTGGTATGCTGGCCTTTATAAATCAGAGCATTGAGCACAGGAGTTTGTATGTAATGTTAAAATTATACAATGCATTGGTCAGGCCGAATTAAAGGAAATATATCAACAGAGTAGAAAGAGTACAGTGCATATTTACTAGAATTTTGCCTGGTTTTCAGAACCTAAATTACAGGGAAATGCTGAACAGGTTAGGTCTTTATTCTTTGGAGCGCAGAAGGTTGAGGGCGGACGATAGAGTTATTTAATATAATGAGGAGGATAGATCGAGTTGACGTGGATAGGCTATTTCCTTTGAGCGTAGGGGAGATTCAAACAAGAGGACATGATTTGAGAGTTAGGGGGCAAAAGTTTAAGGGTAACACGAGGGGGAAATTCTTTACTCAGAGAGGGGTAGCTGTGTGTAATCAGTTTCCTGTAGAAGTGGTAGAGGCAGTTTCGGTATTGTCATTGAAAATAAAATTGGCTCGTTATATGGACAGGAAAGGAATGGAGGGTTATGGGCTGAGTGCAGGTCAGTGGGACTAGGTGAGTAAGCGTTCGGCACGGACTAGAAGGGCCGAGATGGCCTGTTTCCGTGCTGTAATTGTGATATGGTTATATGGGCCCGAGGGACTAGGTGAGAGTAAGCGTTCGACACGGACTATAAGGGCCGAGATGGCCTGTTTCCATGCTGTAATTGTGATATGGTTATATGGGCCAGAGGGACTAGGTGAGTGTAAGCGTCGGCACGGACTAGAAGGGCCGAGATGGCCTGGTTATATGGTTAAATATGTATTCCTCGATCGTGTGCGGTCGTTATCGTCGCCAGTTTTTAGGTATGAAACGAGCCGGTTCTGCAAACGTATGTATGTGCAGGTGTGGCCAAATTTAGAAAGGACATTCAGTTTAAAACGAGGATAAATTGTTAGAGTTGAAACGCACATAATATGGATAAAATATGAAGATAGCAAGCATATGTCGGAAATCTGTAAGTACATTTTCGCATTCTGCACACACACACACACACACACACACACCAACACACACACACACACACACACACACACACACCCACACACACACACACACACACACACACACACACATCTCTGCAGCTTGAGACCCCCTGGGCATTTTGAATGCCATGGTAATCTACAATTGTTCACAACAGAGATTCTCTTCTGCCGAGGAACTCCGGGGGGCAGCACAGACACCTGGCTGCAGGCCGCGCCACACCGCCTCTACCTTTCTCAGCTCATTTCCTCTCCCTGAACTGGATTGGAACTAATATTCCAGGGGTAATGTTTTGCCATTAAAATGGGAGAGTGGTGGTTTAAATTATAGTTGCAGGGACAATTAGACATGAACGCCATTACAGATAGCTGAGTGGTTGTTGGGATAGATGTTGTTAAGTCTTCTGTAAAAGTCAAGAAGCAAAAGGTTGAGCCTGCTGGGACTCATGTTCTGAGCTGCGTGCGCTTCAATGCAGGAAGTATTGTTCGAAGGGCCGATGCGCTCAGGTCAAGGGTCAACGCCCCTGAGCCTGACTCGGCAGATATCAGTGAGAATGGATTGCAAGAGGGACAGCACCGTTTGCATAAGCTATGAACGAGACACACAACTCTCAGTGAGAGACGGAGACGTTCTGCAATGGGACACTGAAAGTGTTTCGGTGTCACAGCCACAACCCACATCTGACATGAACACGCCCCTCATCGTGACACTGACAGAGACAGGCTCTGCACCACAGAAGGATCTCAAAACTCAACGATACCAACACAGAGTCAGGCCCTGCACTGTAACTCGAATACTGACCTCCCCGTCGTCATAACACACTCCCTCTCCAAAATCACAACCCGACTCCGTTACCCTACTCCTACACTATTCCCAGTCACCGTCACACAGACTGCAGTGCACTGCTCCTCGTTCCGTCACCCATCCCTCGCCTACAAGCAACCCCGTCTCCTTGACCCACATCCTCTCCTGCACACTTCGCCATCTCCATCATCCCGTACGTACACATACGCCCCGCCCCGTCTCCGTGATACACTCCGCCCGCTAAACACTCCCCATCTACGTCGTCCCTCCGCTCTCTTCCTACTCGATGTCCGAGAGACGGTCCAGCTGCAGTAAGTGCAGTACTGGAGCTATAATTGCAAAAGTAAACACAGATTCATCTGCAAGAAGTCGGCACATTTATACCCGGATATTCCTGAAGAGATCCGAGGTCTGGGTCATCTGTCTGTCGGGCCGACTTCAATCAAGTAACTTCACGCCACTCTTCCCATTCAATCTACACCACTCTCACTACCCCATCTTTTCTTACACTCCCACCCTCTCCGCCCCTCCTTCCTACCCCATTATCTTCCTCTACTCGCATCCGCATACTCCTCCACTGCTCTTCCTCTCCCCATCTAGTCAACTCTTCTACCTTCCCGGACCCGAACTCCCCCGATCCCCCATTGAGTCTCCCTTTCTACTCCTCTTCTCTTTCTCCCATTCTCACCAACTCATTCCCTTTCCACCCCTTCTCTTCCCCTCGGACCCCATTCTCTAACCTTTCCTTGCTCTCCGATCTCTCCACACACTCTGACCTCAATTCTGTGCACTCTGGCTTTCAGCTCCCAACCACGGGGAAAGACTGTGTACGTTCAACCTATCTGTGCCTTTCCTGGCTTCATACCCACGTTTCAAGGTACAAAGTCCCCTCCTTCTTGCCGCCTCTCCATAACTCAGACCCTCGAGACCCAGCAACATCCTCGTAAATCTCCCTCTGCACTCTTGCCAGATCAGTGGCATCTTTCCTTCAGCAGGGCGACCCGAACTGAACACCGGACTCCAAGTGCGGACTCTCCGACACCTTGTACAACTTCAACGTGACCTCAGCACGGTCGAAGATGCAAAATTAACGTAAATAGCGAAAAATAATAAAAACTAGTTCAAAGGTGAACACCGAAGGAGCGTTTAAATGTGTAGAGAGTGTTCTTAAACTGATGGCGAAGAGGCAGCAACTGCTTGTAAATTGTTGAGTTTACAGGCGCCTGTACCCCCTCCCCGATGGTACCGATGAGCACAGCGAACTTACCAGGCTGGAGAGGGTACTTGCTGATGGTTGTAGTTTTCCCGAGGCATTCCTTTTTGAACGTGTCCTCGATGGAGGGGAGGTTTGTGCCCGTGATGGGGTTGGCTGAGTCTAGAACCCTCTGCAGCCTCTGGCGACCCTCTGCGTTGCAGCCTCCACACCAGGCGGCGATGCGACAAACCAGAACGCTCTCCACAGTACATCCGGAGAAATTCGCGAGTCTTCAATGAGAGACCACATCCCCTAATACTCCTAACCTTGCAATCTCTTCTGTACCGAGAGAGGTATGGATGGTGGAGAAGGCAAGGGCCGAGTAGAGTCTAGAATACACTCCGGCTCAGACTGGAATTAAGCAAGAGCACAGTGATGAAATCCAAAGATAAATTCACAAGCAGCAGTACAAGAAATGGATCCCGTACGGTTGAGCACTGAGTGCTCGGCACGAGGCCGTTACCGACAGACAGTCCATGAAGGAACACTGGCCGACGATAATTGGCATTCTGAGTCTTAAAGGGAAAGTGAGAGCGAACGACTCTCCGAGGAATGGGAGTGCTGAAACCTGGGTACCTGAGGCTGTTCTGACAGGAACATGACCCGTTCTTCGCATTACATGTTGTGCCCAGTGTAGACCCTCTGAGACGCTGATACCCACTATCCCAGGAACTTCAAATACGATCATACGACAGAGTGGTAGAATTAAGCTATTTGCTCGATAGTGTCGGCCCATCATTTGAACATGGCTGATCAATCCTTATTCCCAATGTTCAGACTTCGCTCCGTATCTCTTCATGCTCTGACTAGTCAGGAATCTATCACTCTGAAATATGCACAGCAGATTCCCGTCCACGGCCGCCTGTAACAAGGAATTCCACATATTCTCTCTTCTCTAGCAAATAAATTCCTCCAAATCTCTGTTGCGAATTCACATCCCTCTGTCCTGTGCCCGTCGAAGGTAGGTTTGGAGAAAACAAAGTGCAGAATTTCCTGAAAAGAACATCTGTCCAACTGTTAAACACGGGGTGGATCGATCATAGTTGTTTTGCAGCCAGTGGCAGAGGGACAAATTTCACTGGTAGACGGAAGAATGCATTCAATTAAATTCCAGCAAATTCTGGAAGCAAACATCACACCGTCTGTAAAAATGCTGAAGATGAAAAGAGGACGGCTTCTACAACAGGATAATCATCTGAAATACACCCTAAACTCAAACTCCACAATGGACTACTTCAAGAGGCGCAAGCTGAATGTTTTGCCATGGCCCTCACTGTCCCAGACCTAAACATTATCGACAATCTGTGGATAGACCTCAAAAGAGCAGTGCATGCAGGACGGGCAAAGAATCTCGCAGAACTAGAAGGCCTTTGAAGGAAGAATGGGTGAAAATTCCCCCAAACAAGAATTGAAAGACTCTTAGCTGGATACAGAAAGCATTTAAAAGATGTGACACTTGCCAAAGTAGGCGTTACTGAGTACTGACCATGCACCATGCAGGGGACCCAAACATTTGCTTCGGGCGCTAATACATTTTTGTTATTTTGAAACTGTAAAAGATGGAAAATAAAAAAGGCAATCTTGCTTAAAATATTAAAGAACTGTGTCATTTTTAACATTATGCCTTTTGGAATTCAGGTCCACTTTTACTCGCTTAGCTATTCAAAGTAACAAAAACTGTGACAAGGGTGCCCAAACTTTTGCATATCACTGTCAGGGCAAACTGTTGGTAGGTTTGTTTTCAGTTTATTTATCGTTTATAATTGCACTGTTAGAACAGAAGGCATGCCTGGCAGGAGAGTAGAATGCTCCTCTTGCAGGATCTGTGACGACAGGGAGACCTCCAGTGTCTCTGACAACCTCGCCTCTGATAATTGCCTCCGGATGCAGATTCTAACACTCGGATTTATGGAGCTGGAACTGCTACTGGATGAACTCAGGATCATTCGAGTAGGTGGAGGAATAGTTGGGAGATATATTGGGAGGATGTTAGACCCCATATGCAGATAACAGGAAACTGGCAGACAGTCAGGAGGTTGAAAGGGGTTAACCACTAGACCCACTGTAGAGTACCCCTGTGCCCAACTGGCTTAATAACAGGTCTACCACTTCCTATACGTCTGGGTGGGGGAGACGGGTGGAAATGACCGAGAAGAGGAAACTCTCACAGTTCCGGTCTCTGGCACCGAGTTTGTCTCTGTGGTTAAGAAGGGAAGGCGAGATGAAACAAGCTGTGGTTATCGGCGATTCATATTTGGGGGAACATAATACTGGCTTTCTGTGCAGGATTGTGATTCTTGCCTCCCGCGAGCTCTCGGAGTGGGTCCTCAGCGATGTCAAATGGGAGGGTGAGCGACCGAGTTCTGCACGGGCTGGTGTCGCCAGAAATAGGAGGGTAATAGAGATCAACACGTGGCTCAGGTGTTGGGGTGGAATTGAGGGCTTCAGATAGTTGAATCACTGGGGTTTCTATGGAAGGTCAGAACTGTGCATAAGAGAGCGTTTCAATCCAATCGGAGTTTAATTGTCCTTCAACCAGACATCAGTAAAAATGCATCAGGTAAAATAGAAAACACTGGGTGAATATCAGTATTTATACAATCACACAATTTAGATTGTATATACATTCACATGTATGCACACATTTATGCAAATCTGCATTCGACCACAACAGAGCTTGTCTTCTGCAGAACGAGCACCTGGGGGCAGCAGAGTCTGCTGCCTGGAGGCCGCAAAACACGGCTCCGCGTTTGGCCTCTGCTTCATTTTCTCCGCCAGCGAGCAATTCTCCCAGTTTACACCTGAACCGAAGTAGAAGTAACACCCCAGCGTGGGTTTCGCCATTAGAAAGGGAGAATGGTGGGGTTTACACTGGAGTAGGGTTTTGGAACAATAATCCCATAACAGACAGTGGAGTGGTTGTTGGTACAGATGTTGTCAAGACGTCAGACAAAGTCAGGAAGGAAAAGGTTGATCCTGCTCGGACTCATGTTCTGAGATGCGTCCATTTCCATGCAGGAAGTATTGTACGAAAGGAGGATGAGCTCAAGGCAGGGCGCAACACATGGAAGCATGATATTATAGAAATTAGTGAGAGTTGTTTGCGGGAATGGCAGGACCGTTAATTCATCATTCCCGGTATGTGCTGTTTTAGACGTACTAATACGGGGATAATTCAAGGGCTACGGTTATATTGAACTAGTCGTTGAATATATCACGGCAATGGTCAGTTATGACAGAAAGGAGAACTCGTCCACGTGAGGACTTAAGGGTGGAGCTGAGGAATAAAAAGGGATGAACTCGTTCATGGGGCAACAGTCCTGGGAGTTCAGAGGAACAAACCTGTAAGAGGTCGCAGACTGTTGCAAGAAGCATATCGCTGTGATCTTGGGTGATTTTAGCAGGTATTGACTGTGAGTCCCATACTGTGAAAGGACCAGTGAGATAGGTTGTCAAGCGTTTGGAAGAAAGTGCCCGAATCAATACGTATAAAGTCCCATCGAGGGAGTGCAGTACTTGATCTCCTACAGCGGAATGGGACAAGGCAAGGGACAGAAGTTTGTGTAGGGGACCACTTTCCATCTAGTGATGGTGATGCCATTAGGTAAAAGGATAAGTGTGACGTTGAGTGTAGTTTCCGAATTTGAGGAAGACCAACTTTATTGACGTCAGGAGAGATCTGCCAAGTGTGGATCCAGCCAGGCTGTTTTCTGCTGTTCATCGCAAGTTGGAGCGGAAGCGCTGTTCAGCCTCAGTGTAGAGTGGAAAGGACCGGACCGTGAAGAGATGGAAGCGTTGAATGAGAGAGCGACTTCAGTCAACAAGGTTGGGGTGCCGAGAAACTGACCGACAAAGTAGATGGGAATTGGGACTGGGCTTGACGTTTCCGAGTTCACTAAGTCATTTCTGGTTGCCACTTTACAGAAATAGTGTGGGTGTCTTTGGAGAGGTTACAGAAGGGATTCACTAGGATGCTGCCACCAATCGGTAGCACAATCTGTCAGCAGAGATCAGAATTTTTTTGCTTATTTGCTCCGGAGCGGCGAAGGCTGAGATGCGTCAGAACAGAATGAGGAATGAGAAATGCATGACCATGCTCATGGGGCTACATTACAGGCCAGTCAAC
This sequence comes from Hypanus sabinus, assembly GCF_030144855.1. Classification (NCBI taxonomy): domain Eukaryota; kingdom Metazoa; phylum Chordata; class Chondrichthyes; order Myliobatiformes; family Dasyatidae; genus Hypanus; species Hypanus sabinus. Next base: position 351,805 of record NW_026781234.1, on the reverse strand, counting down.
AATCCACTCGGATAGAGTTTGATGATGTGTTTCTGAAGCGAGGATCTGAAGCCAATGTCGGAAACGCGAGTGCGTGATTTGACGGGGAAGAGGGAGCTTCACTTTGTGTCTGTACAAGGGAACTTATACAGATTAAACTGTATTAACTTATACAGTAGGTGCTTTCTGTCTTTTGGCAAATCAGAGCAGATAAATCCCCGGGACCTGACAGGTTATTCCCTCGGACCTTGAGGGAGGCTAGTATTGAAATTGCAGGGGCCCTGGCAGAAAATTTTGAAATGTCAATATCCACGGGTCAGGTGCCGGAGGATTGGAGGATAGCTCATGTAGTTCCATTGTTTAAAAAAGGCTCAAAAAGTAAACCAGGAAATTCTAGGCCGGTAAGTTTGACATCGGTAGTAGGTAAAGTATTGGAAGGAATACTGAGAGATAGGATCTACAAGTATTTGCATAGACAGGTGCATATTAGAAACAGTCAGCAAGGTTTTGTGCGTGGTAGGTCATGTTTAACCAATCTATTAGAGTTTTTCGAGGAATTTACCAGGAAAGTAGATGAAGGGAAAGCAGTGGATATTGTATGCATGAACTTCAGTAAGGCCTTTGACAAGATCCCGTATGGAAGGTTAGTTAGGAAGATTCAATCGCTAGGTTTCCATGGAGAGGTAGTAAATTAGATTAGAAATTGGCTCAATGGAAGAAGCCAGAGAGTGGTATTGGGGGATTGCTACTCTGAGTGGAGGCCTGTAACTAGTGGTGTGCCACAGGGATCAGTGCTGGGTCCATTGTTATTTGTCATCTATATCAATGATTTGGATGATAATGTAGCAAATTGGTTCATCAAATTTGCTTATGATACAAAGATTGGAGGTATAGTGGAGAGTGAAGAAGGTTTTCAAAGCTTGCAGATGGATTGAAGCCAGTTAGGGCTGAAAGATGGCAGATGGAGTTTAATGCTGATAAGTGTGGGGTGTTACATTTAGGTGGGACTAATCAAATGAGGACATACATGGTAAATTGGAGGGCATTGAGGAATGCAGTCGAACAGAGTGATCTAAGAATAATGGTGCATAGTACCCTGAAGTTGAAATCTCATGTGGATAGGGTGGTGAAGTATACTTTTGGTATGCTTGCCTTTATAAATCAGAGGATTGAGTAAAGCATTTGAGATGTAATGTTAAAATTGTACAAGGCCTTGGTGAGGTGAACGTTGGAATACTGTGTACAGTTCTGTTCACCGAATTATAGGAAATATATCAAGAAAATAGAGAGAGTACACAGGCGATTTACTAGAATGTTTCCTGAGTTTCAGCACCTAAGTCACAGAGAAAGGTTGAACAAGTTACGTCTTTATTCTTTGGAGCGTAGAAGATTGAGGGGGGACTTGATTGAGGCATTTAAAATTATCAGGTAGATAGATAGAGTTGATGCAGGTAGGCTTTTTGCATTGAGAGTAGGGGAGACTCGAACAAGGGGACATGAGTTGAAAGTTAGGGGGCAAAAGTGTAGTGGCAACAAGAGGGGAAACAAGAGTGGTAGCTGTGTGGAACGAGCTTCCAGTAGAAATGGTATAGGCTGGTTCGATATTGTCATTTAAAGTAATGACAATATGGACAGGAAAGGAATGGAGGATTATGGGCTGAGTGCAGTTCGGTGGGACTAGGTAAGAGTAAGCGTCCGGCAGGGACTAAAAGGGCTGAGATGGCTTCTTTCCGTGCTGTAAATGTTATATGGTTTTATGGTTATATCTCTCTCGTTACAAAACGCATTAGAGAGTGAGGAATTTTAGGGGATATGAACTGTCATTGAAGACTCGCGAATTTCTCCGGATGTACTGTTGAGAGCGTTCTGACTTGTCGCATCGCCGCCCGGTGTGGAGGCTGCAACGCAGAGGGTCGCCAAAGGCTGCAGAGGGTTCCAGGCTCAGCCAGCCCCATCACGGGCACAAACCTCCCCTCCATCGAGGACATGTTCAAGCAGGAAAGACTCGCGAAGACCGCATCCATTAGCGAGGACCCTGTCCAGCCTGGAAATACCATGTGCTCATCGGTATCGACGGGGAGGGGGACAGGAGCCAGAAAACTCGCCAATTTACAAACAGTTGCTTCCCCTCCGCTATCAGATTGCGAACGCTCCCTGAACACTTAAACACACCTTCGGTATTCTCCTTTTTGCATTATTTATTAACTTCCCCGATTTACGTTATTTTTACATCTTTGCACCGCACTGAAGTCACGTTGTAGTTGTGCACGTCGTCGGTGAGGCCGCGCTTGGAGGGCGATGTTCAGTTCTGGTCGCCCTACTTTAGGAAAGATGCCACTGAGATGGAAGGAGCGCAGAGGGAGATTGACGAGGATGTTGCCGGAACTCGAGGGTCTGAGTTAAGCAGAAAAGACAAGAAGGTTGGGACTTTGTTCCTTGGAGCGTGGGTATGAAGCCAGGGGAGGCATAGATAGGGTGAATACACAGCCTTTTTTCCTCTTGGTTGGGGCATCGAGAGCTTGTATGCACAGTATTGACGTGAGAGTGGGTGGAGAGAACGGAGAGAGGAGAGGCAGGGACTGGGGTAAGAGACAGAGATAGATGGGGAGAAGCGGAATGAGTTTGTGAGAAGAAGGGCAGAGTGAGAAGAGGAGTCGGTAGGAAGGAGGAGTAAATGGAGGGATGTGGGGTAGTTCGCGGCAGGAAGGGGAGAAGAGTGGCCTAGGTGGGGAGAAGGAGAGTAGGGTGCAGAATGGGGATGTGAGTAGTGGAGGCTGGGGTAGGAAGGAGGGGAAGTGAGGGTAGGAGATGATGAAAGAATGGAGATTGAAGGTGAGCTAGATTGAATGGGGAGAAGTGGGGTGAAGTCACTTGATTGAATTCGGCTCGAAAGGCAGTTGACAGAGACCTTGGACCTCTTCAGGAATATCCGGGTATAAATATGCCGTCTTCTCGCAGATGAATCTGAATTTACTTTTGCAACTGTAACGGTAACTCGATCCGCACTTAATGCAGGTGGGCGTTTCATAGCTTAACTCGTACACAAGATCAGAGGCCACATTCCTGTTAAAGAGGGTTAGACAATTTCAACAGAGACAAAACAGATCAAGCAGACAACCGGAGACCGTCACCAAACTAATCCCACTAATCTGCGCTCTCCCCACAGCCACTTGTCAGACTCTAAATTTATCCTAAGATACCGCGCTCTCCCCTCAGTCCCGGGTCCATCGCCGTACGAATCCCACTACACCGCTCTCCCCTAAAATCCCGAATCAGCTACCAAATTAATCCCGCTGCACGACTCTCTCCCGCCAACCCTGTGTCAGAACTCAAACAAATCCCACAGCCCGACTCTCTCCCCACGACCTCGTTTCAGTCTCCAAACTAATCCCACCGTCTCACTCTCTCCACAACCTTCTTTCTACAAACTGATCTCACTGACTCACTCTTTCCCCACAGATCTGTGTCAGAGCTCAAACTAATCCCACTGCGTTACTCACTCCCCACGACCTCGTTTCACTCCAAACTAATCTCAGTGACCCACTTCCACATCACAGAGCTGCAACAGTCCAAACCTCACCTGCCTGCGCATTTTCCAATCCAGTATGTTACGTATCGTTCGACAGCGTTGGAAACAAACTTCTGTGAAATTAAATCCCTTCTGTTAATGTTTAGAACAAGACTCTAACAATGCATATCCATGTGAAGGGACGGTACAGAGAGGGAATCACACAGTGTCTTAGCCTGGGACTATGGTGCGAGTTTCACTCTTCTTCAGACCCCGGGAGAGTGTGGTGGGACAGTTTGGAGGGAGATTCATTCTGTGTCTGACCCCGGAAGTGTGTAGATGGGACGGTGTGGAGGGAGATTCCCACTGTGTCTGATCCAGGGAGTGAGTGGTGGGACGGTGTGGAAGGAGCATTCTGTGTCTCACACCTGGAGTGCGTGGTGGGAATTAGTGTAGGGAAATTCCCTTTGCGTCTCACATCTGGAGTGTGTGGTGGTATTGTGTGTAGGGAGATTCAGTGTCTGTCTCACGCCGCGACCGCGAGATTATTAACACCTCTTCTCGCGGTAAAACATACCTTTTCCTTGTTTGAATTTATTTCGAGGGGCCTTGAATCAAGTTCCGAACAATTTTGCCTTGCTCCATCATAAAAGGTTCCAAACGTGGATATGAAATAACAACGGTCTTCATTTTTGATCCATTCCTGGGGACACGTTGCCTCTGCAACTCAGGAACAACAAACTGTGAATCTCCCTCCATAAATCCCGTTGCATCAGCTGGGATCAGAAAAAGTTAAACTCCCTCCACACTGTCCAATCATACTCACACGGGTCAGACGGAGAGTTAAGCTGCCTCCACAGCGTCCCCTCATACACTCCCGGGGTCAGACACAGAATAAATCTCCCTTCACTCCGTCCTTTCACACACTCCCGTGGTCGATGTGAAACTCCATCCACACCATCCTATCACACTCTTCTGGGATAGGACGCAGACCGAACCTCACTTCATACAGTCATTCTCCTCACTCATTCTAGTTGTCCTTCGGTATCATCTCTGCCCACAGTCATATTCAGACGCAAAGTGTAGTGATTCAGTATCCGACTTGCCGCATTACGCACTCCCGAGATCAGACAGTAAGGGACGCTGTTTCCACATTGTCCATTCACACTTTACAGTGTCAGACACAGGATGAAGCCTCCTTGAATTGTCCAACTTCCGGTTATTACCTCGCCCTCCCTACTCTTATCCAATGTTCGCTATGCCTCCTCCTCCAGGTACCTAGCTCACTCCTGACTCCGCCTGGCGGTGGAAGATCAGTCTGTGTCTGACACCGGGAGTGTGTGATCGGACGTTGTGGAGGGAGAATCACTCTGCGTCTGACCCCGGGAGTGTGTGATGAAACTGTGTGGAAGGAGATTCACTCTGTGTCTGACCCCGAGAGTGTGTGATGGGACGGTGTGGAGGGAGATTCGCTCTGCGTCTGACACCGGGAGTGTGTGTTGGGACGTTGAGGAGTAAACCTCACTGTTGTCTGAGCCCATGAGGTTAAGATGGGACGGTGTGGAGGGAATTTCACTCTGTGTCTGACACTGGAAAAGTGTGATGGGACGGTGTGGAGGGAGATACACACTGCGTCTGACCCCGGGAGTGTATGATGGGACGATGAAGGGGGTCATTCACTCTGTGTCTCACCCCCGGAGTGTGTGGAATGGTGCGGAAGGAGTTTCACTCTGTGCCTGACCCAGGGTGTGTGTTTAGGGACGGTGCGGAGGAAGCTTCACATTTGTCTGAGCATAGTACTGGGTGATGGGCCGGTGTGGAGGAAGATCTACTCTGTATCTGAACCCGGAATGTGTGTTGAGAGGGTATGGAGGGAGCGACATCAAGTGTCTGACCCCGGGAGTGTGGGGGAAGATTCAGTATGTATCTGAGCCAGGAACTGTGTCATGGGAAAGTGAGGAGAGAGAGTCGCTCTGGTCTGACGCTGGGATTGTGTGATGGGACGGTGTGGAGGGTGATTCACTCTGTGTCTGGCCCCGGGAGTGTGTGGTAGGACGGTGTGGAGGGAGATTCACTCTGTGTCTGACCCCAGGAGTATGTGATGGGACGGTGTGGAGGGAGATTCACTCTGTGTCTGACCCCGGGATGGGAAGAAGGTTCGCAGGTGCAACGTGAAGAACCAGTAAGGGAAAAGATTAAGGTGTGTGGGCGGAGAGCAGGGGATAGCGTGAAAAGGTGAAGAAGGAATTTAAGGGCATAGCACGATTGATAGCAGAAGGAGGCAGAACATTCCCGGGGACAGACAGAGAGTGGAGCTCCCTCCACACGGTCGCAACACAGTCCCGCGGTCAGACATAGTGTGCAATTCCCTCCATATTGTCCCATCACACACTGCCCTGGTCATACACAGAGAGAATCACCTTCCACACCGTCCCATCACGCATTTCCGGTGTCAGTCACAGAGTGAATCTGCAGCCACGCCGTCCCTTCACACACCCCCGTGGTTATTTAAATCGCATCAAGAGGTGGAGACGGAAGTTCTTTGCGAAGCAGTTTTTTTTTTAACTGATCCTGGCAAGGATGCTGGATTGCGGAGGCGCGTGACGTAGCGCGCTAAAGTTTTAAATGAAAGACCGCCATATACAGCGGCAATAGTCGGAGTGGACTGAGTCAGACTGGGTCGGCTTTGGCTCAAACTGGCTTCGGCAAGAACAGACAGAGGCGAGGATTGAACGGGGCACAATTGCGCAAGAGCGTGAAATTCGTCCTGTGAGGCAGCGGGAGAATTTAAATAGCGAGCTGAGGCTGACTCAGGGCGAGCTCTGATGTCCCTGGTGACTACACATGCAAAAGGTGCATGGAGCTGCAGCTCCTGACAAACCGTGTTAGGGAACTTGAGCCTGATGAAATTCTGATAATTCGGGAGGCAGAAATAGAAATAGACAGTAGTTTCAAGGAGATAGCCACCCCTAGGAATCAAGAGACAGGCAGTTGGGTGAGTGTCAGGAGAGGGAAGGGGAATAGACAGGGAGAGCACTCCTGTGACTGTTCCCATCAACAATAAATATACCGTTTTGGATACTGTTGGTGGCGACGACCAACCAGGTACAAGTTGCAGTGGTTGCGTTTCTGGCACCGAGAATGGACTCAGAAGGCAAGGAGGGAAAAGAGGAGAGCAGTAGTGATAGGGGATTCGATAGTTAGTGTGACAGATAGGAGGTTCTGTAAAAGAGATCGAGTATCCCGGATGGCCTGTCGCCTCCGTGGTGCCAGGGTCCGCGGTATCTCGGATGGAGTTCTCAGCATTCTCAAGAGGGAGGGTGAGCAGACAGATGTCGTAGTCCATGTAGGGAACAATGACTTGTGTAGGAAGAGTGAGGAGATCCTGAATGGGGAGTTTAGGGAGTTAGGTGCCAAGTTAAAGTGCAGGACCTCCAGGTTAGCATTCTCAGGATTGCTACCAGTGCCATGTGCAGGTGGGTTTAGAATTAGTAAGGTAGAGCAGATCAACAGAAGGTTGAAGTCATGGTGCAGGAGGGAGGGCTTCAAATTTATAGGTAAATAGGCATTTTTCCTGGGAAGGTGGGACCTGTTCCGGCGGGACGGTTTACATCTGAACTTGAGGCGGCCAAATATTCTTGCAGATAGGTTTGCTAGAGAGGATCCAGTGGATTTATAGTAGATACAAGCGGGGAGGGTGAACCAGAGTGTAGGAACAGATGTATGGGAGGAGGAAGAAAAAGAAGATAATAAAGCTCTTTGTACTGTCAGAGATAAACAGAAAGGAAGTGCTGTAGAATTTTTAAATCCATTTATTTTAATGCTAGGAGCATTGCAAGAAAATTGGATGAGATTAGAGCATGTATTGATACCTGGAAATATGATGTTTTAGCTATTAGTGAAACATGGTGGCAGGAGATATGTGATTGACAACTAAATATTCCTGGATTTCTTTGTTTCAGGTTGATGGAATCAGAGGGGCAAGAGTGTTGCGTTGCTTGTCAGGGAAATATTACAGCAGGTGGTCTGGAGGTATAGATGAGAGGGGTCGTCTGGGGATACTATTTGTGTGGAATTGAGGAAGGTGAAAGGGATTAGTAACACTTACAGTGGTGTATTAGTGACCACATAATATGGAGCTGGAAATGGAGGAGAATATTTGTAAGGAGATAGCAGATATTTGTAGTAAGCACTAGGTTGTGATAGTGGGGGATTTTAATTTTCCACACCTAAACTGGAAAGCCCATTCTGTAAATGGCTGGATGGGGTTGCAGTTTGTAAAATGTGTGCAGGATAGTTTTTTACAATACATAGAGGTACCGAAGACAGAAAGGGTAGCGTTGGATCTTCTGTTAGTGACTGAAATAGGTCAGGTGAGGGGAGTATGTGTTGGGGTGCACTTCAGTTGCAGTGATCACAATGACATTAGTTTCAATATAATTATGGAAAGGATAGGACTGGACCCAGGGCCGAGATTTTCTATTGGAGAAAGGCTATCTTTGAGGAGATGCGAAAGGATTAAAACGAGAGAGTCGGACAATTTGATTTATAGGAAGGTTGTAGTAGAAAAATGGCGGTCATTTAACGGTGAAATTTTGAGGGGAAATAATTTTTATGTTTCTGTTAGGTTGAAAGGAAAGGTTAAAAGTTTGAGAGAGGCATGGTTTTCTAGGGATATTGGAAACGGTTAAGAAAAAGAGAGACATCTGCAATAAATACAGGCAGCATGGCGTATTTGAGGTGCTCTGGGAATATAAAGAATATAAGAAGAATCTTAAGAATGAAATTAGAAAAGCTGAAAGAAGATACGAGGTTACTTTGGCAAGTAAGATGAAAATAAATCCAAAGTGTTTCTACAGTTATAGTAATAGCAAAAGGATAGTGAGGGATAAAATTGGTCTTTCAGAGAATCAGAGTGGACAGCTATGTGCGGCGCCTAATGAGATTTGGGAGATTTTGAGCAGCTTATCTTCTTCGGTATTCACTAAGGAGAAGGATATTGAGTTGTGTAAGGTAAGCGAAACAAATAGGGATGTTATGGAAACCATGACAATTAAAGAGCAGGAAGTACTGGCGCTTTTAAGGAATGTAATAGTGGATAAATCTCCGGATCCTGATAGGATATTCCATAGGATCTTCAGGGAAGTTAGTGTGGAAATTTCTGGGGCTCTGACGGAAATATTTCAAATGTCATTGCAAACGGGAATAGTTTCGGAGGATTGGCGTATTGCCTATGCGGTTCTTTTGTTTGGAAAGTGTTCTAAGAGTAAATCTCGCAAATATCGGTCTGACATTTTGACGTCAGTGGTGGGTAAATTAATGAAAAGTATTCTTAGAGATGGTATATATAACTATCTGGATATAGAGTGTCTGATTAGGAACAGTCAGCATGGATTTGTGCTGTTTGACAAATCTTACTGCTTTTTTGAAGAGGTTACGAGGAAAGTTGACAAGGGTAAAGCAGTGGATGTTGTCTATATGGATTTCAGTAAGGCCTTTGACAAGGTTCCGCACGGATGTTTAGTTAGGAAGGATCAATCGTTTGGTATGAATATTGAAGCAGTAAAATAGATTCAACAGTAGCTGAATGGGGAGATTCCAGAGAGCAGTGGTAGATAACTGTTTGTCAGGTTGGAAGCCAGTGACTAGTGGTGTGCCTCAGGGATCAGTACTGGATCCAATGTTGCTTGTCATATACATTAATGATCTGGATGAGGGGCTATTAAATTGGATTGGTAAATATGCAGATGATACTAAGGTAGGTGGCGTTGTTGAAAATGAAGTTGTTTTTCAAAGCTTGCAGAGAGATTTAGGCCATTTAGAAGAGTGGGCTAAACAATCGCAGATGGAGCTTAATGCTGATATGTGCGAAGTGCTAAATTTTGGCAGGAATAATCCAAGTAGGACATACATGGTAAATGGCAGGGCATTGAAGAATGCAGTAGAACAGAGTGATCTCGGAATAATGGTGCATAGTTCCCTGAAAGAGGAATCTCATGTGGATAGGGTGTTGATGAAAGCTTTTCGTATGCTGGCTTTTATAAATCAGAACACTGAGTATAGGAATTGCGATGTGATTTTAAAATTGTACAAGGCATTGGTAAGGGCGAATTTGGAGAATTGTGTACAGTTCTGGTCACCAACTTATAAGAAAGATGTCAAGAAAATAGAGAGAGTACAGGGGAGATTTACTAGAATGTTACGTGGGTTTCAGCACCTAAGTTGCAGGGGAAGGCTGAACAAGTTATGTCTTTATTATTTTGAGCGTCGAAGGTTGAGGAGGAACTTGATAGAGGTATTTAACATTATGAGGGGGAGAGATTGTGTTGATGTGAATCGGCTTTTATTCTTTTGAGAATAGTGGAGATTCAAACAAGAGTAAATGTGTTGAGAGTTAGGGGGCAAAAGTTTATGGGTAACACGAGGGGGAATTACTTTACTCAGAGAATGGTAGTTGAGTGGAACGAGCTTCCAGTCGAAGTGGTAGAGACAGGTTCGGTATTGTAATTTAAATAAAATTGGATACGTATATGGACAGGAAATGGATGGAGGGTTATGGGTTGAGTGCAGGTAGGTGGGACAAGGTGAGAGTAAGCGTTCGGCACGGACCAGAAGGCCCTAGATGGCCTGTTTCCGTGCTGTAATTGTCTTATGGTTATTTGATCAGACGCAGACAGAGTCTCTCTCTCCATGGACCCATCACACACCCCAGTTTCAGACCTGGAGCGAAGCTCCCTGCACAATCCCGGGATCAGACACTGAGTGAAGTTCCAGTCCATAACTGTCTGTCCCACACTTTTGGAGTCAAACACAGAGATTAGCTCCCTGAACAAAGCCTCGACTCACACTGCCTCTATGAGACAAGAATGAATCTCTCTCTCCCTAGACTCATCACACATTTCAGCCTTCAGATGTGTGATGAAGCTTGCAGCACACCGTCCCGTCACTCTGATCCCGGGTCAGATGCTCAGTATTACTCTTTCCACACCGTCTCATCACACACTACAGCGGTCTGACAACAGAATTTAGATCCTTCCACAAAGTCCAATAACGCAGCCTTGGTCAGGCTCAGTGTGAATCTCACTCTCCACGGCCGCATCACGCACTCCAGCGGTCAGACACAGAAAGGAACTCCCTCAGCACATTCGACAAATGTCCGAGGGAGAGTGATTCTCCCTCCACAGCTTCTCAACACAACACAGAGCAAAGTGTCAGACACAGAGGGAAGTTGCCTGCATACGGTCCCATTACACACTTCCGGGTTTAATAAAATGTAAATCTCCCTCCTTACGTCCCATGACACACTTCCTGGCGAGCCACAGAGTGAGACTATCTCTGCACCGACTCATCGTGATACCCTGTGTTCTCACAGAAAGCAAGGTTTCTCCCACAAGTTCCCATGGCACAGCACCGGGGTCAGACTCCCTCCACAACATCCGATCACACAATCGGGTGACAAATAGAATGACCATCCCGTCACACAGTCCCGGATTCTCTGTGAAACTCTCTGTCCACTGTGTCATAACACACTTCAGGGGTCAGAGATGGGGTGAATCTCTCTGGGCACTGTCCCATCACACAATCCCGCTGTTAGACACAGATTTAAGGTGGATCCATATTATCCCATCAGACATTCCCGGAGTGAGACATCGAGTGAAGCTGTAATGTTACGTGTCACAACCCCGTGGTCAGACCCAGAGTGAATCCACCTCCTCAAAGTCCCATCACAATTTCCTGGATACATTGATAGAGTGAATCTTCCTCCAAGCATTCCAATCACACAGTCACCGGGTCAAACACAGAGAGAATAACCCTCCATACCATCTCTTCACACACTCCCGATGTCAAGCACAGAGTGACCCATTCTCTCTCCATGCCTGCCCTGTGATGAGGAGCGGGTGAAATAGGGGGATGATGCCTCACCTCTTCTGCTGGTCAAAAATTTACGGAACTGGTGACGGAGATCGCTGTGTATTTGTTTAAAAACGGACAGATTAGAGTTGAGCCCAGAAAGCCTGGATTGAAGGGCTGAGTTTTACTCATGGTTGTTTCGGTGGCAGGTTTCCTTAGACTGACGAATCTGTGATACTGAGAGAGATGGTGAAGGATATTTAGCGTTTACAGTGACCCGTGAGTCAGCGTCACGTTACCGAACGGGTCACAGAGAATGTTGTGTCAGTGTCACGGTGAAGGATGTACTTGTGGCACAGTGAGAGGCGTCGGCGTCAACTTGAGACAAACAGGCAGACATATTGATCCCGAGCGAAATTAGGTAATCCCGAGGGAAATGAGAGGCGTGTCTGTGTCACGCTGAGGGGTATATCAATGTCACGATGAAGATTTAGGTCATGTTACAATGGGGGTCTACATAAGTATCCTGTCGGTCAATCCGAGTTGCTGTGAGGAACGTGTCGGTGTCACTGTGACAGGTGTTTAGGTGCCCGGGCCCGAGTTTGAACAGATTTATGTGAGAAGGAAGAAAAAGATGACAGTAAAGTTATTTCTACGGTCAGAGTAATACAGAGAGGAAGAGGTGGAGAATTTCTTAAATGTATTTATTTTAATGCTAGGAGCACTGCAAGAAAGGTAGATGGGCCGAGAGCATGGAATGATACCTGGAAATATGATGTTGTAGCAATTAATTAAACATCGCTACAGGAGGAGTGTGATTGGCAACTAAATATTCCAGGAATTCGTAGTTTCAGGTGTGATAGAATCGGAGGGATAAGGGAGGGAGTTGTAGTATTGCTTGTTAGAGAAAATATTTCAACCGTGCTCTGGCAGGATAAATTACACGGCTTGTCTAGGGGAACTTTTTGGATGGAATTGAGGAACTAGAAAGGTGTGGTGAAACTTATAGGGATGTATTATAGACCACCTAATGAGGAGCGAGAATTGGAGTAACAATTTTGTAGGGAGTTAGCAGATATTTGTAGTAAGCGTCGGGAAGCCCATTCTGTAAAAGAGCTGGGCGCATTGGAGCCTGTAAAGTGTGAGCAAAATAGTTTGTTTGTTTGCTTGTTTGTTTTTGTTTGCAACAATACATAGAGGAGCCAACAAGAGAATGGGCAGTGAGTGCAAAAGCTCAGTCATTTGCCAGATGATCAGGGGGATGGTCGGCTACGGGACACTTTAATATGACCGGTTGATGGTGTGGCTGGTAATTGCAACCGTCTCACCCTCACACAACACGGTGCTCAACACAGAGTGGAGCTCTTCCACACAATCCCATCACACACGCCAAGGATCAGATACAGAGTGATGCTCCCTCCGTCGCATTCCTTCACACGCACACTGTGCCAGTCACAGAGTGAAGCATCTTCTACTACATCATTTCACAGAACATGGACGTCAGGTGAAGAGTAACGCTCTTCTCCAGACACACCCATCTTAATCCCGGGCGTTGAACACAGTGCGAGGATCGCATGGCACTCTCTCATCAGACACTCCCGGTATAAGACACGGAGTGAAGCTCCCTCCAGACTCTCCCAAGACACATTCCTGGGATCAGTCACAGAGTGATGCTGCCTGCATAACATCCCATCGCAGAGAAACTGCATCTAATGCAAAGTAAAGCTTACTCTATACCGTACCATCATTCACTCCCAGGGTTCGACACAGAGTGAAGCTCCCTCTACAAAGTCCCAACACACATTCCTGGGGTCAGAAACAACCTGGGGCTCCCTCTGAACTGACCATTACCCGTTTCCGGAGTCAAATAAAAACACCATCCACACCCTCCCATAGACTGAATATGCGTTTTCACCGTCCCATCACACTGTACTGGTGACAGACTCAATTTGCAAGGTTTAGCTCCGTCAACACCGTCCCATCTTAAACTAGAGGAGTCAATTACACATTTCCTTCCCACCATCCTATCACAGACTGACTGGGGGACACATAAAAACAGAATTTCAATCCACACCGTCCAGTGACGCGCTTCTGGGGTGAGAAACAGGAACTTCCAATCATCCAATCCGTTGCCAGACACTTTGGGTAATCTCCTTCAGCGGTGTCCCATCACGGAACCCAGGAGACAAACACAAAGAGAGACTCCCTTACATGTTACAACATACCCAACAGAGGTCAGACATAGCGTGAAGCTCTCTGTCCCTACGGCCCCATCATACATGCATGGCTTCAGACTGCCCGCTGCTCACTGTCACATCACACGTTCTTGCTGGTAGACACAGAGTGAAATTCCCTCCATACCGTCTCATCACAAAGCCGGAAGAGACACGGAATGAAACCCCCTCAGCTCCGTCCTCTCCCGGGATCAGACACAGAGACAATCTCCCTCCACACCGTCTGGTCACCCGCCTGTGATCAGAGAGGAAATGAAGCAGTGTCTGCACAATCCCGCCGCATACTTACGTGGCCAAACACAGTATGCTGATACCTCAACCTAGTGACATCACACAACATACGTGTCAAAAAACGAGTAAACTCCCTCCGCACCGTCCTATCACACACCACTGGTATCAGACAGAGCAGAACATTATCCAGACACACGTCACCGTTCCCGGTGTCAGACACACGCATGACCCTCCCCCCAAGTGCATCCACCCACCCCACTGTCCGCCATATCTCCTCACCACACGCACAATGTGTCAAACACAGAGACCTATCATACACAAACGGAGTGAGACACAGAGTCAAGCGCCCTGCACACCGTCCAATAATAGACAGCCTGTGTCAGGCACAGTGTGAATCTCTCTCTCCACGTCCCCAACACACACTCCATTGAAAGAAAATTCCTCAGCACAGACACGAAATAGATTTAGACATCGAACGTAGAATAGTGCACGATAGTACAGGACTTTTGACAGATTATGTTATACCGACCCTTAAACCCTGCCTCCCATATATCACCCCAAATTAAAGTCCTCCATATTCTTATCTATAGTGTCTTAAATTTCACTTGTGTTTCAGCCTCCACCATTGATTCAGGCAGTGCATTCCACGCACCAGACACTCCTTCCCACCCCTTACCTCATAGCCATGTCCTCTTGTATTGAGCACTGGTGCCCTGGGGATGAGGCGCCGCTGTCCACTCCATCTACTCCTCATAATATTTTGCATTCCTCTATCATGTCTCCTCTCAACTTTTGTCTCTCCAAAGAGTAAAGCCCTAGGCCCCTTATTCTCTAATCATACTCCATAATCTCTAAATCAGTCAGCATCCTGGTAAATCTCCTCTGTGCCATTTCCAATGTTTCCACATCCTTTCTATAGTGAGGCGAGTAGAACAGTACACAATACCCAAATGTGGCCAAACCAGAGTTTTATAGAGCTCCATCATTACCTCGCGACTCTTAAAATATGAAAGCTAACACCCCATGAGCTTTCTTAACTACCCTATCTATCTGAGTGGCAACATTCAGGGATCTGTAGACATGTACCCCCGTATTGCTCTGCTCCTCCGAACTACCAAGTACCCTGCCTTATACCTTGAACTCTGCCTTGGAATATGTCCTTCCAAAGTGTGCCACCTCACACTTCTCCGGGTTGAACTCCATCTCAGCCCACTTCTGCATCCTATCAATGTCTCTCTGCAATCGTTGACAATTCTCTACACAATCCACAACACCACCAACCTTTGTGTAGTCTGCAAACTTGGTAAGCCACCATTCTACCTCTCATCTAGGGTTTTAATAAAAATCACGAAAAGTAGAGGTCGCAGAGCAGGTCCTTGTGGGACTCCACTAGTCACTTGCTTTCTGCAGGCAAGCCAACTCTGAATCCACCTGGCCAAGTTTCCCTGGATTCCATGCCTTCTGATTTTCTGAATAAGCATAACGTTTGGATCCTTGTCAAATGCCGTACTAAAATCCATGGAGATCACATCTACTGCACTGCCCACATCTATATGACTTGTTCTCCTCAGAGAACACTATCAGGCTTGTTAGGCACAATCTGCCCTTCACAAAGCCATGCTGACTGTCCCTGATCAGACCATCATTATCAAAATGCCCATAGATCCTATCTCTAATAATCTGTTCCAATAGCTTTCCCAACACAGACGTACGGCTCCCTGTCTATAATTACCCGGACTATCTCTACTACCTTTTATGAAGAAGGGGACAATATGCCTCCCTCCAAGCCACTGGTGCCATCCCCGTGGACAACGAGGGTATAAAGATCCTAGCCAGAAGTTCAGCAATCTCTTTCCCCGCCTCTTGGAGCAGCCTGGGGAATATTCGGTCAGGCCCTGGGGACTTATCCATCCTAATGTATTTTAAGAACTCCAACGCCTCCTCTCGGTTAATATCAACATGATCCAGATCTTCAGATTCACTCATATTGTCCTCACCGTCATCAAACTGTCCCTCATTTCTTAATACCGAAGTAAGTATTCATGAGGAACTTCTTCACTTCCACAGTCTCCATGCACATCTTCCCACATTTATCTCTAATCGGTCCTACCTTCAGTTCTGTCATCCCTTTGATCTACACATAATAGAAGAATGCCCAGGGTTTTCCTTTACCATACTCGCCAAGGCCTTCCCATACCCACTTCCTGCTCTCCTCAGCCCCTTAGAAACAGAGAACCAGAGAACATTACAGCGCAGAGACAGGCTTTCTGGCCCTTCCTCGCTGTGCCCAACCATTCTTCTGCCTAGTCCCACAGACCTGCACCTGGGCCATATTTCCCCACACCCCTCTCATCCATATATCTCTCCAAGTTTTTCTTAACTGTCAAAAGTGAGCCCGCATTCACCACTTCATCTGGCAGATTCCACACTCACGCCACAAGAAGCCCCACCTCATGCTCCCTTTAAACTTTTCCCCCTTCACCCTTATCCCCAGACCTCTGATTTTTTTTTTCTTTTATGTCTCCCCTGGCCTCAGTGGAAAAAAAAATCTGCTGGCATTCACTCTATCTATACAAGGCATGGGCAAACTACGTCCCGCGGGCCATATGCGGCCCGTTAAGTTTTTTAAACCGGCCCGCAGAACGTGATGAAATTATATTAATTAACCTTGTTAACGTTTCTTCCCCACAATTCTGGCGTTTTCCCAATAGATGACGCAGTCTATATACATTGACCTTTGTTGAGGTGCAGAGTATTACTCCAAGTTTGCGCTTTACTTTGTGACCTTGTGGCGACCCATTTCCTGGCACATCCGAACCGGCTCACAATTAGCCAGCGTTCCGGCTAAGGGAGATAGCCTGCGGGGAATTGCGAGCGCAGAGCTCCGCATACTGGCGCGCTGTCACTGTTCTGTCATTGTGCGGGTCGTTGTTGAGTTTTGGCACAGGGGACAATTGAATAAGAAGGAGTAGGACAAGTAGACCTGCATCTCCTACCGTTTTTGAAATAAAGACAGTCAGGAGGAGAGTGATGATGATGATATCTTAATGGATAACAGAATTTTCAGTGCTTTAAAATAATAACATACTATTAAAAAAAGCTGTTTTTTATTCATTTAATTTTCAGTGTTTTAAAAGTCATTTCAATAAATAGCTAAATACCATGGGACTTCACAGACATATATTTTGTTGTAATGCATTTGTTCATTTTCAATTGATATTAAAGCTCATGTTTTCTACATATCCCATGACATTTTATTTTCTCTTATGAGGTGTATTACCAAAACACTCCGTCCATCTGCTCCTGATCCGGCCCCCCTGTCAAATTTTAGAACAATTTGTGGCCCTCAAGTCAAAGAGTTTGCCCACCCCTGATCTATACCCACTAAATTTATACACCTCTGTCAAATCACCCTTTATTCTCCTGTGCTCAAGGGATTAAATTCCAACCTATTCAACGTTTCTCTGTAACTCAGTTTCTCAAGTCCCGGCAGCATCCTTCTCTGCACTCTTTCAACCTTATTAATATCCTGCCTGGAATTAGTTGACCAAAACTGCACACAATACTCCAAATTCGGTCTCAGAGATGTCTTATACAACCTATCCATTACATTCCATGAAGCTTACCATAGAACCATAGAACTATAGAACACTACAGCCCAGAACAGGCCCTTCAACCCTCCATTCTGCGCCGACCCATATAATCCAAAAAAAAAAGTACTTAACCCACACTACCCCATAACCATACATTTTTCTTTCATCAATGTGCCTGTCCAGGAGGCTCCTAAATACCTCTAATGTTTTCTCCACCACCACCATCCCTGGCAAGTCATTCCAGGCACTAACAATCTTCTGTGTAAAAAAATTACCCCAGATGTCTCCCCTAAAACTCTCTGCATTAATTTTGTAGATATGCATTCTGGTGTTTGCTATTGGCGCCCTGGGAAAAAGGTACTGATTATCCATCGTATCCATGCATCCTGTAGACCTGTATCAAGTCCCCTCTCATTCTTCTACGCTCCAAAGAGAAAAGTCCCAGCTATGCTAACCTTGCTTCATGTGACTTTTTCACCAATCATTCAACATCCTGGCAAATCTCCTCTGCACCCTCTCCATAGCTGCAACATCCTTCCTATAATGAGGTGACCAGAATTGAACATGATAGGGTGCGGTCTCACCAGAGATTTGTAGAGTTGCAGCATGACCTCTATACTCTTGAACACAATCCTCTTTTTAATGAATCCTAGCATCCCATAGGCCTTCTTAAATACCCTATCAGCCTGTGCAGCGACCTTGAGGGATCTATGGATTTGAACCCCAAGATCCCTTTGTTCATACGCACTCTTAAGTAACTGACCATTAGTCCTGTACTCAGTCTTCTGGTTTGTCCTTCGAAAATGCATCACCTCACACGTGTCCGGATTGAATTCCATCTGCCATTTTTCTGCCCAACTCTGAAGCCTGTCTATATTCTCTGGTAACATTCGACAATCCGCAGCTCCATCCACAACTCCTCCAGTTTTCGTGTAATCCGCAAACGTACTCACCCATGCTTCCGCCTCTGCATCCAGGTCATTATAAAAATCTCAAATAGCAGGGGTCCAAGGACAGATCCCTGCGGCACTTTACTAGTCACCGACCTCCAGGCAGAATACGTATCTTCCACTGCTTTCTTCCTTTAAACCGTTTTTTATTTTACCCAAACAGCCAAGGCTCTACTTATCCCATGACTTATGACATTCTGAATGAGTTTCCCATGAGGGACCTTACGATCTCTTCTCTTAATTCCCACAACAACCTGGTGTGCATCATAACCGGCCCTGGGGATTTATCAATCTGAATGTTTTTAAGAAGATCCAGCACTTCTTCCTTAATCTCCACATTGTCCAGCATACAGGCCCTCTCTACCTCCAACTCATCCTGATCAAGATACTTTTCTCTTGTGAATACTGAAACAAAGTATCCATTTTGGACATCCCCAACCTCCTCCATTTCCAGGCACATGTTGCCCACTTTATTCTTTTGCGGTCCCATCCTCCTATTCTTCACATATGCATAGAACGCCTTGGAGATCTCCTTAATCCTACATACCAAGACCTTTTCATGTCCGCTTCGTGCTCTCCTTAGTCCTTTCTTTAGCTCCTTCCTGACTATATTTCTCATAAGCCCCTCTTACCTGCTTCTTGCTATTTCTAACATATGCTTCCTTTTGCCTCTTGACGACTTGCCTCACATGTTTCGTCAGCCATGGTTCCCTTTTCCTCCCATTTTTCCTTGCCTCAGTGGGAAAAACCTATCCTGAACCCAGCTCAAGTTGTCCCTCAGCTTCTCCCACATTACTTCTGTGCTTTCCCCTTTGAACATCCGTTTCCAATTTACTCTCGCTAGTTCCTGCTAGTTCTTCACAGTTTGCTTCTTAAGATCCTTTTTTGCTAACCTAAATTCCTCAATAGAAAAATCTGATCCTCGCTTCCTGAACCTCATGCAGGCTGCCTTTCTCCACCTGAAATGTTTTCCCACCTAACTTGTCACTCATGGGTCCTTCACCCTACCGTTCTTTATTTTCCTCAAGGGGACAAATTTATTCCTAACATCCTGCAAGAGATCCCGAAATATCGACCACGTCTCCACAGTTCATTTCCCTGCAAAACGCCATCCCAATACACATGCAAGTTCTAGCCTTATAGCTTAATAATTCTCCGTTCCCCATTAAAAAAAGACGATCCTCTCTGATTCAGTCCTTTTCCTTGATAATGCTAAAGGCCAGGGAGCAGTGATCTCTGCTCCCCATATGCTCACCCACTGACATATCGGTGACCTGACTTGGTTCGTTACCTTTTACTGGATCCAGAATGACATTCCTCCTGGTCGGCCAGTCAACATACTGTGACAGGAATCCGTCCTGGACACACTTAACAAACTCTGCCCATCTAAACCATTGGAAATAATTTAGTACCAATCAATATTAGGGAAGTAAAAGTCACCTATGATAACCTGTTATTTTTGCACCTTTCCAAAATCTGCCTCCCAATCTGCTCCTCGGTCACTCTGCTGCTACCAAGGGGCCTATAGAATATTCCCAACAGAGTAACGGCTCCCTTCCTGTTCCTGGCTTCCATCCATTCTGATTCAAAGAGGATCCGGCTACATTACCCAACTTGTCTGTAGCTGTTGTAGTATCCCTGACCATTAACGCCGCCCCTCCACCCTCCACCCCCGCCCATCCCTGTTAAAACACTGAAATTCAGGAATATTGAGAATCCAATCCGGCCCTGGTACCAGCCAAGTCTCTGTAATGGCCACGACATCATAATTCCCTGTATGTATAGAAGTTCTCAATTCATCCCCTTTGTTCCTGATGTTTCTTGCATTGATGTACACACACTTCAGCCCTTCTACCCAACTACCTTCACAACCTTTATTCTGTTTCTCTTTCCTCAAATGCTAGTTCTGGCTTTACTCCATGCACGGTACTTGCAGTTCTCCCATGATCTTTATCATTCTGCACCTCACTATCTGTTCTAACACTTTGGTTCCTCTCCACCTGCAAATCTAGTTTAAAGCTCACGGAGCAGCACTGGCAAACCTTCCCGGAAGGATTTTAGTCCCTCTACCGTTCAGTTGCAGCCAGTCCCGTCGGAAGATGTACCGGACCCAATTGTCCAGATACATGAAGCCCTCCCTCCTGCACCAACTCCTTAGCCACGTATTTAGCTGCATTATCACCTATTTCCCGCCTCACGAGCAAGTGGCACTGGAAGCAATCCTGAGACTACAACCCTGGCCGTCCTCTGCTTCATTTTGCACCTAACACGCTGAAATCCTTTTGCAGGACCTCCCCCTTCTTCCTATCCACGACACTAGTCCCGATATAGACCACAACATCTAGCTGCTCACCCTCCCTCTTGAGAATACTGTGAACTCGATCCGAGATATCGCGGTCCCTTTCACCAGGGAGGCAACAGAGTATCCGAGATTCTCAATCTCTCCCACTGAACCGCTTATCTGCCCCCCACCAACTATTGAATCCCCTACTCCTACTGCTCTCCTCTTTTCCCTACTTCCCTTCTGAGCTGAGGGTCCAGTCTCGGTGCCAGGGACGTGACCACTGCATCTTGTCCCTGGTAGGTCATCCTCACCAACAGTATCCAAAACGGTGTATTTATTGTTGAGGGGAACGGCCACAGGTGTGCTCTGCTCTTTATGTCTATCCCCCTTCCCTCTCATGACAGTCACCCATCTACCAGTCACATGACTCTTAGGGGTGACTATCTCCCTGAAACTCTTGTCTATCTCAGCCTCTGCCTCCCGAATGATCCGAAGTTGATCCAGCTCCAGCTCCTGTTCCCTAACCCGGTTTGTTAGAAGGTGCAGGTGGATGCACCTTTTACAGGTGTAGTCATCAGAGACAAAAGTGCTCGCCCTGACTTCCCACATCCCACAAACGGAGCACTCAGCTGCCCTAACTGCTGCCTCCATTACCTAATACTAAACTAAATAGATTAATTAAAGGAGCAGACCCGGCCTTACCTCACCGGGAGCAAGCTTGACCTTAGTCTCTGCTCGCCGTGGCCTCTGTAGCGAAAGCCTTCCTACTCTGACTCCCACTAATCCGTTGCCAGCTCCGGTAATCTGTTCGTTTTCGTTAAATTCTCCTGCTGTCTCCGAGGCCGACCTTCAAACGCCCTGTTCAAACTACAGAAGATATGACTATCCCCTTCTCAATCTGCTAGCGCTTTTAGCTCTCCCGCTGTCTGAGAATAAGAGAGATTGCCCCTCGAAGGATTCTCAACACACCACAGAGCAAATTGTCAGAAACAGAGGGAAGCTGCATCTACACGGTCCGATCACATATTCCCGAGTTTAACAGTGTGAATCTCCCTCCTTACCTCCCATCACACAGTTCCTGGCGAGTGACAGAGTGAAGCTGTCTCTGAACCGTCCTATCACACACACCTGTGTTCTCACACAAAGCAATGCTACCCCACCTCCTCCAATGGCACAGTCACGGGGTGAGAAACCATCCCCAATATCCACAATATCCAATCACAGAAACCGGTGTCAAATAGAATGTAAGTCCCTCTGTACTGTCCCATCACACAATCCCGGAGTCAGACAGAGTGAAGCTCCTTCCACACCGTCCCATCACACACTCCAGGGGTCAGACACAGGGTGAATCTGTGTCTATATTGTCCATTCAGACATTCCCGGAGAAAGACATGGAGTGAAACTGTAATGTTACGTCTCACAATCCCGTGATCAGACACAAAGTGAATCCACCTCCACAACGTCCCATCACACACTCCTGGATTCAGTGATAGAGTGAAACTTCCTCAACGCAGTCCCATCACACACTCACCGGATCAAACACAAAGTGAATCACCCTCTATTACCATCTGTTCACACACTCCTGATGTCAAGCACGGAGCGACGCTTCCTCTCCCCATGACTGCACTGTGATGGGGAGAGGGTGAAAGAGGGGATGATGCCTCACCTCTTCTGCCGATCAAAAATTTACAGATTTGAGCCTTGGTTGCGTTAATAGATCTGTACTTCGTTTCCATGTCAGTGAACTGGTGATGGAGATCGATGTGCATTCGTTTAAGAGACTGATGAATCTGCGATACTGAGAGAGATGGTGAAGGATGTTTAGCGTTTACCGTGACTCGTGAGTCAGCGTCACGCTACCGAAAGGGTCACAGAGAGGGTTGTGTCACTGCCACGGTGAAGGGTGGCACAGTGAAAGATGTGCTGGGGGCACAGTGAGAGGTGTCGACGCCAGGTTGAGGGACGAGTCTGTCACGCTGAGGATTTATCAATGTCCTGGTGAAGTTTTTGTTGTTACCATGGGGTTCTGAGCGAGTATCGTGCGGAGTATCTCAGAGTTCCTGTGAGGAACGTGTCGTTGTTACTGTGTTAGAAGTTCCTGTGCCCCGGAGGCAGGTATACCGGGACAAAAGTGAAGTGCATCTCGATGTCATGGCGACAGAAATGTCAGTGTGAGTGGCGTTGTGGAGTGACGGTGTTGGATTATCTGTGTCATGGTGTGGGGTGTGTCTTTGTCACGGTGAGAGGCATACCATCGCTACGGTAGGTGTGACAGTGTCAAGCTGAGGTGTGCGCCGTTGTCATGGAGTGTACTATGTGTGTTTCGCAGTGAATTTCAGTGTCCCTATTGCGGTAAGGATTTTCTTGTGTCAGGGTGAGGTGTGGGTAATTACCTCTGTGAGTGGTGCATCGGTGTTATGTTATCCCGTCTCGGTAAGGGGTGTGACAGTGACATGTGAGTCTTTGTCACTGTGGGGAGCCGGACGTGTCACGTTGAGGAGAGTGTACGTGTTACAGTGAGCGGGGTCTCCGTGTCACGGTGAGGTACGTGTCGGTGTCATATTGAGATACGTGTTGCGACACGTTGAGCTGCGAGTCCGTGTCACTGTGAGGTTTAACATTCACGTTTCATTCCAAACTGTTGGTTTACGGTCTGACTCCAACCGGAGTCCGATCGACTCACCATAGATCGACAGCCCGACCACGGTCACGAAGAGGACGGACGTAACGAGGCAGAGTATGCAGATTCTACGGTCCGGTCCATCTCCGAAGTTCTCGTTCGGCTCTTGCTTATGCGGACCTTTGGAGAGACCATGCAGATGAACAGAAGTAGAAGTAAGGTTATGGAGCGAGGGGAGCGATGGGCGGGAAAATGTGAGAGAATGGGGGAAAGCAAACGAAAAGAGAAAGGAGAGAGCGAATGGCGGCTTGAGAAGAGGGAGCCATTTTGATTTTTTTTCTCATTGGGGGTAAGAGATGCGGGACTGCGCAGGCGTGTGACGTCGCGCAGTGAAGTGCGGAAGATTTTAAAGGAACACAGACTTACACAGCGGGCACAAGAGTGAGCCGGGAACAGTGTGAAGGCTTAAGAGCTTGGACTCGATTTGAGTTAAAGGACAGGACTTTCAGGAGAGCAATCTCAGGATTGCTACTATTTCCACGTACAGGTGGGTTTAGAAATAGTAAGATAGTGCAGATCAACACGTGGCTGCAGAAACGGTGCAGGAGGGAGGGCTTCAGATTTATAGATAATCGGGCAGTTTTTCAGGGAAGGTTGGATCTGTTCGGGCGGGACGGTTTACATCTGAAATGGAGGGTAACAAGTATTGTTGCAGGTATATTGCTAGAGAGGCTCCGTTGGATTTAAACTAGTTTTGCGGCGGGAGGGGAAACAGAGTGTAGGAACAGATGTATGGGAGATGGAAGAAAAAGAAGACATTAAAGTTCTTTGCACTGTTAGAGATAAACCGAGAGGACGAGGTTGGGAATTTCTTAAATGCATTTATTTTAATGCTGGGAGCTTTGTAAGAAAGGTGGATGAGCTTAGAGCATGGATTGATACATGGATATACAATGTTGTAGCTGTTAGTGAAACATGATTGCAGGAGCCGGGTGATTGGCAACTCGATATTCCTGGATTTCTTTGCTTCAGGTGTGATAGAATCAGAGGGAAAAGAGGGGGAGGGTTTGCGTTGCTTGTCATAGAACATATTAGAACGCTGCTCTGGCAGGATAGGTTACATTGCTCGTCGTGCTTTTGGGTGGAATTAAGGAATGGGAATGGGAAAGGTGTAGTACATTTATAGGGTGTATTCTAGATAACCTAACGGGGAGCGAGAATAGGAGGGACAAGTGTGCAAGGAGATAGCAGATATTTATAGTAAGCACAAGGCTGCGATTGTGGGTGATTTGAATTTTCCACACATAGACTATGAAGCCCATACAGTCAAAGGGATGTATAGTTCGGAGTCTGTATAATGTGTGCAGGATAGTTTATCGCAGCAATACCTGGGGAACAAACTGGAGAAGGGGCTGTGTTGGATCTACTTTAAGGGAATGAACTAGGTCAGGTGACGGAGGTATGTGCTGGGGAACATTTCGGATCCAGTGATCACAATGCCATTACGTTTAATATAATTATGGAGCAGGATAGGACTGGACCCAGTGTTGAGATTTTTGATTGGAGAAAGGGTAAATTTGAGGA
Source organism: Hypanus sabinus (assembly GCF_030144855.1). Lineage (NCBI taxonomy): Eukaryota > Metazoa > Chordata > Chondrichthyes > Myliobatiformes > Dasyatidae > Hypanus > Hypanus sabinus. The sequence continues at coordinate 326,971 of NW_026781234.1, read as the reverse complement.
GATGCGGAAGGATTTAGAAGGAGTGGATTGGGACAATTGTGGTCATTTAAATGTGATATTTTGAGGGTACAGAATCTTTATGTTCCTGTTAGGTTGAAAGGAAAGGTTAAAATTTTGAGAGGGCAATGGCTTTCATGGGATATTGGAAACTTGGCTCGTATAAACGAGAGGTATCTACAATAAATATAGGTAGCATGTTGTAAATGTGGTGCTCGAGGAATATAAAGTATGTAAAAAAATCTAAATAAATAAATTAGAAAAGCTAAAAGCAGCTTAGAGGTTGCTTTGGCAAGTAAGGTGAAAGTAAATCCAAAGGATATTCTACAGTTATATGAAAAGCAAAAGGACAGTGACGGATAAAATTCGTCCCTTAGGAAATCATGTGTGGAGCTAAAAGAGAGGGGGGAATTTTTGAACAATTTCTTTTCTTCGGTATTCACTAAAGAGAAGGATATTGTTTCGTGTAAGATAATGGAAACTAGTAGCGTAGTTATGGAAACTATGATTATAAAATTACTGGCGCTTTTAAAAAAATATAAAAGTTGATAAGTCTCCTGGTCCATTTGGGATTTCCCTAGGGCCTTGACTGAAGTTGCTGCAGAAATGTTAGAGGTACTGACAAAATATTTCAAATTCCATTAGAAACGGGGATTGTTCCGGAGAATTGGCGTATTGCTCATGTGGTTCCATTGTTTAAAAAGGGTTCTAAGATTAAACCTAGCAATTATCAGCCTGCATGTTTGACTCAGTGGCGTATAAAATAATGGATAGTATTCTTAGAGATTGTATCTATAAATATCTGGATAGACACGCTCTGATTAGGAGCAGTCAAATGGATTTACGTGTGGAAGGTCATGTTTGACAAATCTTATTGAATTTTTGTAGGGGTTACAAGGTAAGTTGACGAGTGTAAAGCAGTGGATGTTGTCTATATGGATTTCAGTAAGGCCTTTGTCAAAGTTCCACACGTAAGGTTATTTAGGAAGGATCAGTCGGTACTAATATTGAAGAAGTAAAATGGATTCACAGGGCTTGATGGGAGATGCCAGAGAGTACTGGTGGAGAACTGTTTGTCAGGTTGGAGGCCGGTGAGTAGTACTGTGCCTCAGGGATCTGTATTGGGTCCATTTTTTTTGTCATATACATTAATGATCTGGAGGATGGGGGGTTAAGTTGGATTATTAAGTATGTAGATTATAGCAAGATAGGTGGCGTTGTGGGGAATTAAGTAGGTTTTCTAAGCTTGCAGAGTGATACAGTTCAGTTAGAAGAATGGCTTGAATGATGGCACATGGAGTTTAATGCTGTTAAATGTGAGATGCTACATTTTGGTAGGATATACATGGTAAATGTTAGAGCACTGAGGATCGCAGTAGAACAGAATGATCGAGGAATAATCGTGCATTGTTCCCTGAAGGTGTAATCCCATGTGTATAAGGTGGTGAAGAAAGCTTTTGGAAAGCTGTCCTTTACAAATTAGAGAATTGAGTATAGGAGTTGGGATATAATGTTAAAATTTTACAAGGAATTGATAAGACCAAATTTGGACTATTGTGTGCAGTTCTGGTCACTGAATTATAGTAAAGATGTCAACAAAATAGAGAGAGTATGGAGGACATTTACTAGAGATTTTTCTGGGTTTCAACAGCTAAGATACAGAGACAGGTTGAACAAGTTAGGTCTTTATTCTTTGGAGCAGAGAAGATTGAAGGGGGACTTGAAAGAGGTATTTAAAATTATGAGGGGGATACATAGGGTTGACGTGCATAGCCGTTTTTCATTGAGAGTCGAGGAATCTCAAACAAGAGGACATGAGTTGAGAGTAAAGGTGCAAAAGATTATGGGTAACACCAGGGTGGAACTCTTACACAGAGAGTAGTAGCTTTGTGTGGAATGAGATTCCAGTAGAAGTGGTGGAGGCAGGTTCGTTATTGTCATTAAAAAATGGATAGGTATGCGGAAAGGAAAGGAGTGGTTATGGACTGAGATCAGTGCGAACTGTCGTATTTCAGAAAGACACGCTAGGGTGGGGCATTCACATTGAAGAGGAGGAAATATGGGAAGTATTATAGAATAGATGGACCCACGGCTACGGATTTACGGTTCCCAGAAATTGTGGTCAAGGTTGGATATGGTGGTGAAGATTTCATCTTCATCAATCAAGGCTCTGAATACAGGAGTCGATAGGTGACTTTGCGTTTGTACAAGATGTTTGTCCACCTGCGCTAGGAGAAATGCCACTGAGCAGCAAAGACTGCAGGGAGCATTACGGGGATATTGCCGAGACTCGAGGGACCAAGTTATTGAGATAATTCGGGCAGGTTAGGATTTTATTCTTTGGAGTTCATGGGTGACTGACAGAGGTTTATAAAACCACGTTGGGCACAAACAAGGTGAATGCGCAGAGTCATTTCCTATAGACCTGGAGAATCGAGGATTAGAGCGCACAGTTTGTCTATAACAATGGATTCCAACAACTTTCCAAACTCTGCTGTCAGGCTAACAGTTCTATAGTTTCCTTTCTGCTGCGTACACCCTACCTAAATGGCGGAGTAACATTTGCAATTTCCCAGTCATCTTGTGCAATGCCAGAATCTAACGATTCCTGGAAGATCATTGTCTCTGCAATCAGTCCAGCTACCTTCATCTGAACCCGAGGGTGCATTCCGTCGGGTCCAGTAGATTTATCCACTCTCAGACCATAAAGCTTCCTGAGCATCTTTTCAATCGTAACTTGCACTGCAGAGACGTAATTTCCCTGACACTCTTGAATGTCTGTTATACTGCAGACCTTCCAATGTGAAGTCCAATGCAAAGGATACTTTCAGTTCCTCTGTCTTCTCTGGGTCTCTCATTACAATATCCCCGGCGACGTTTTCTATTTATCAAATATCTACCCTTGACTCTCTTTTACATTTTATATAAATAAAAAATCATTCGAGCTAGCAGCGCCCATTCACTGTGATCATGGCTGATCTTCCACAATCAGTATCTCGTTGTTGCCTTCTCCCCATATCCCTTGACTCCGCTATCTTTAAGAGCTCTATCTAACTGTCTCTTGAAAGCATCCCGAGAGCTGTCTCCACTGCCTCCTGAGGCAGAGCATTCCACAGATCCACAATTCTCTGGGTGTAAACAAAATCCTCTAAATGGCCTACCGCTTATGCTTCAACGGTGGCTTCTATTTCTCAACTCCCTCAACTTCGGGAACAGGTTTACTGCCTTTAGCGTGTCCAATCCCTTCACACCCTTATATGTTTCAATCAGATCCCCTCTCATCTTTCCAATTCCTAGTGTATACGTCCAGTCGCTCCAATCTTTCAACGTATGACATTGTCGCCAACCCGGGAATTAACCTCGTGAACCTACAATGCACTACCCCAATAGCAAGAATTTCCTACCTCAAAATTGGAGACCAAAACTGCACACAGAACTCCCAGTGGTGTCACCTGGGCCCTGTTCAACGGAAGAACGACCTCCTTGCTCATATACTCAACTCGGCTTGTTATGAAGGCCAACATGCCATTAGCTTTCTATAACATGCCATTATTTTAGTATCTTCTTTGATATCCGCCGCCAGCTTCCTTTCATAATTCATCTTTTCCTTCCTAGTGACATTCTTAGTTTCCTCCAGCAAGTTTCTAAAATCTTCCCAATCCTCATATAATACGCGTGATGCAGCCTAATACAGGAATGCTATGTACCTGCATAAGTCCCTGTCAGTAAGCATGGGCACGAACAATGACACTGGACCCCGGCATCACTCTGATAATCAACACTGTTTTGGTTCTTGACTTTAATATTGCGCTATCTCTTACCATTTGACTGACCGAAGTTCAACTTCTGAGTTTGTCCGGGTTAAGCTCATCCCGCCATTTCTCCAACCCACATCAGAAACTGATCCACATCCTACTGAAATCTTTGCAGATCTTCTACACGGTCCACAACACCACTTAACTTCACGTATCATGTGTAGAACTACAAAGCCCCCATCTACGTTTTGAACAATATCACTTATTTTTAGCAGAATCAGGACAAGTGTCAGTGACTTCCAGAGATACAGATCACTTCGCTGGGATATAAGGCGGTGCATTAGTCACAGAATGCAGAATAAAGTGTCACAGTTACAGATAAAGTGCATGCAGGCAGACAGTAAGGTGGAAGGGTCACGAGGTGACGATTGTGAAGTTCAGCGTCCCTAATATCCTGATATGGGACTGTTCGGTTCTCTGTTAACAGTTGGATAGAAACCCTCCTTGAGCCTAGTTACAGCTATAGAAGACCATGGTCAGATCCCATTTGGAGCAGTGTGTTCTGTTGTGCTCACCTCACTACGGGAAGGATGTGGACACTGTAGCAAGAGTACAGAGGAGATTTACAAGGTAGTTGCCTGGATTCGGTGGCGTACATTATGAGAATAGGTTGAGTGATCCGTCGGCACAACATTGTTGACCGTTGCGCCTGTAATGTGCTATACATTTATATGTTCTATGTTCTAGTGAGACATGCTTTCGTATCTCTTCCCCATGGGGTGGGTGCAGAAGACAGCATGACCGGGTAGTGGGGTTGGTTCTTTGATGATGATGACAGCAGGAGGTGTGGACAGAGTTCCTGGAGGGGAGGCAGTTTGCCGAGATGTGCTCAGGTGTGTCCACAGTGTTCTGCAGTCTCTGTATGAGGGTTCAGGAACCAGGACGGTTCATGAGAGCAGGGTGGTAGACCCGATGTGTAGGGAACTCAATAAGGCGTTTATTGTTTCCAGCTGTAAGCTAATCTGTAGAATGCTTTGGGGCCCAGAGAGAGTTTACTGACTGATTTCTGCAGATTGGTAGGTAGAATGTACGCTGAATTTGACAAGTCCCTTCACAAGGTCGCAGATAGTTGATCGTTCTGGAAGATGGAAGAGACGGGGGTAGGGAGAGACGTAGGAGGAACGGAGCAGTGATAGAGGGAGGGAGAAGGGAATAGAGGGATGGTGAAAGATAGAAGAGATATGGAGATTCTGAATGGTGTGAGACCCGGGGTGAGTTGTCGGGATGATTTTACCGGTCTGACATATCAAGCACCGGTAGTGTATATAGCGTATTTAATAAAGATATGAACAATTGCTTCAATGGTTGTCTGCTCTGGATGATGATGTGGAACCCAGGAGATATTTCTGACTTATTTGATTGCGGAGGACCGATCAAATCGGGATGGTAGATGTAATATACCTAGATTTTAACAATGTCCCAGATGGTATACGGCTCTGGAAGATGGGCGCGATGCAGGCACGATTGACTGACTGATACACAATTGGGGCTGTGTGAGGAGGAAAGGTTAAGGTTGCAGTTCCTCTCTCAGACCTGGAACCCGTCACTAGCAGAAGAAAATGCAGTCTAATTCGGAACAGTGCGAGTTATCGTATTTCAGTAACACAGCCCAGGGTTGGACTTTCACAGCGTTCCGGGGAACACTGAAGAGTGTTGGAGAACAGAAGGACCCGCGGTCCAGGAACACGGTTCCCAGAAAGTGAAGTCACAAGTAGACAGGGCGGTGAAGAATGCATCTGAACGCAAGCCTTCATCAGAGTGTCACTGACTACAGGAGTCGGGCGACCATGTTGTAGTTGTATATGACGTTGATACACCTGGAGTACGGTGTTCAGTGTTGGTCGTCCTGTTCCCGGAAAGATGCCATCAAACTGAAAATGAGTGCACCGGGAGATTTACGACGACGTCGACTGGACTCCAGGGACTGAGTTAGGGAAAGAGGTTGGGTAGATTCCGACTTTATTCCTTGTAGCGAAGGGATGAACTTTCAGAGGTATATGAAGCCACGAGGAGCACAAACAGAGTGAATGGTGCAATTATTTCCCCTAGACCTGGACAATCGAGAGCGAGAGCGCACAGGTATAAGGAGAGAGGGGAAAAATGATTCAGCTGGTGAGCCGATTGACAACGGTTTGTTACCCAGTTGGTGGTCAGTCAGTGGAACGAGCGGCCAGGGAATTGGTGGACACGAATGCCTCACCCAATAGGGCCTTTGGGAGTATGACACGTGAGCCATCTGGAATGACGTCATTGCTGCATCACTGACCTGTTTGTATATTGATGAGGGGTTCGAATTTCCGAATGTTCAACTTTGTGTTGGTGGAGGTCTGATAGTCTGCGAGAGAGAGATAGACAAGGCAGAGTGAGAGCGCAGCAGAAATTCGGGGACAGTGAGGTGCAGAATAGAGTAAATGACCTGTTTCTTTATTGATGAGGCGTTCGCTTTCCGAATGTTCATCCCGGTATAGAAGGAGTAGAGAGAGGTTCGGAGATATTTATCGAGCGGGCTGAATTTATAAGTGAGATTGAGGCAGGAAAGGAGGGAAAGAGGAAGGGGAAGAGAGAGAGTGGGAGAGAAGGAATAGAGAGAATACCGTGAGAGACATGGCGGGGGAGAGTGGGCAGGGAGGAGTCTGTGGTTTAGTAGAGAGAGAGAGGAGGGTGGCGTTAGAGGGGAGCGAGAGAAAAAGAAAAAACAACATGGGGAGAAGTGAGACAGAGAATAGATAAAGGGAGATGGTGGACAAGGGTCTGACTGAGGAGAAGAGAGCGGAGAAGAGAGGGAAAGAAGAATAAGCGTGAGAGGGAAAGGAAGAGAAAAGGTGGGAAGGGATAAGTATTGTGCAGAGTGAGAGAAGGACGAGGAGAGCGAAGGGGCGAGAGAGGATTAAAATATATTTTAGTGTGCTCCCTCCGCACCGTCCCACCACACAATCCCGGGGTCAGACACAGAGTGAATCTCGCTCCACACCGTCCCACCAGACACAGAGTGAATCTCCCTCCCTCCGTCTCTCTGCCCACTCACTTCGGGAGGAAGACCGTGTTTTTGAGAACTTCACATTCATGTAAGTCTCGCTATCGTCCATCCTGTCGAGGATACTCTGCGTCTCTGAGCTCAGAAAGGGGAAGGACCGTTGTCAGAGGAAACCTGTTTTGACAAAGGAGTCAGACCGACACCAACAAACACGACATGAGAGGCTGATAAAGAGGAACCGAGAGCAGACGGTGGAGGAGGTGCCGTGGAGAGGGACTGAGAGTGTGCGAGAGTGTGGCCCACGAAGATAAAAGTGGAGGAGAGAAGAGTAGTGAGAGTGGGTAGAAAGAGGGGGAGGGAGATGGGGGAATGATCGGGTGTTTGCGGAGAGAGAGGTGGGTACAGTGGAGTGAGTGGGTGGAGGGGGAAAGGGACGTGATGCGAGTTAGGCAGAAGTGAAGGGAAGATAAGAGTGATGGAGATGAGAAAACAGAGGAAGAAGAAGAGGGGTAGAAAATTAGAGGGAGAGGCGTTTGAGAGAGAGAGGGAGACATGTGGGGACGTGTAAACCGGAGGAAGAGAGGGAGGGATGGAATGGGAGGAGCGGAGTGGATAGGAAGGACAGTGTTTGGTAGATAGCAGAAATAGGAGAGCAGTAAAGGGAGGGATGAGGGAGAAGGAATGTAGACGATGAGGGATGGAGCAGTCGAATGGGGAGAAAGACGAAAGGAGTGGGCGGTGGGATGTAGAGAAGGAGGGCGGGTGGAAAGAAACTGAGGGATGAGGGAGAAGGAATGTAGGCGATGAGGGAGGGAGCAGTTGAATGGGGAGAGAGACGAAAGGAATGGACGGTAGGAGGTAGAGAAGAAGGGCGGGTGGTAGGAAAGGTAGTGATGTGTGTGAAGGAATGTAGACGATGAGGGGGAGCAGTCGAATGGGGAGAGAGACGAAAGGAATGGACGGTGGGAGGTTGAGAAGAAGGGCGGGTGGTAGGAAAGGTAGTGATATGTGTGAAGGAATGTAGACGATGAGGGGGAGCAGTCGAATGGGGAGAGAGACGAAAGGAATGGGCGGTGGGATGTAGAGAAGGAGGGCGGGTGGAAAGAAACTGAGGGATGAGGGAGAAGGAATGTAGGCGATGAGGGAGGGAGCAGTCGAATGGGGAGAGAGACGAAAGGAATGGACGGTGGGAGGTAGAGAAGAAGGGCGGGTGGAAGGAAAGGGAGTGATGAGGGAGAAGGAATGTAGACGATGAGGGGGAGCAGTTGAATGGGGAGAGAGACGAAAGGAATGGACGGAGGGAGGTAGAGAAGAAGGGCGGGTGGAAGGAAAGGTAGTGATGAGGGAGAAGGAATGTAGACGATCAGGGGGGAGCAGTCGAATGGGGAGAAAGACGAAAGGAATGGACGGTGGGAGGTAGAGAAGAAGGGCGGGTGGAAGGAAAGGGAGTGATGAGGGAGAAGGAATGTAGACGATCAGGGGGGAGCAGTTGAATGGGGAGAGAGACGAAAGGAATGGACGGTAGGAGGTAGAGAAGGAGGGCGGGTGGTAGGAAAGGTAGTGATGTGTGTGAAGGAATGTAGACGATGAGGGGGAGCAGTCGAATGGGGAGAGAGACGAAAGGAATGGACGGTGGGAGGTAGAGAAGTAGGGCGGGTGGAAGGAAACTGAGGGATGAGGGAGAAGGAATGTAGACGATGAGGGGGGAGCAGTCGAATGGGGGAGAGCCGAAATGAATGGACGGTGGGAGGTAGAGAAGGAGGGCGGGTGGTAGGGATGAGGGAGAAGGAATGTAGACGTTGAGGGGGGAGCAGTCGAATGGGGGAGAGCCGAAATGAATGAACGGTGGGAGGTAGAGAAGGAGGGCGGGTGGTAGGAAACTGAGGGATGAGGGAGAAGGAATGTAGACGATGAGGGAGGGAGCAGTCGAATGGGGAGAGAGACGAAAGGAATGGACGGTGGGATGTAGAGAAGTAGGGCGGGTGGAAGGAAACTGAGCGATGAGGGAGAAGGAATGTAGACGATGAGGGGGGAGCAGTCGAATGGGGAGAGAGACGAAAGGAATGGACGGTGGGAGGTAGAGAAGGAGGGCGGGTGGTAGGAAAGGGAGGGAAGTGGGAGAAGGAATGTAGACGATGAGGGAGCAGTTGAATGGGGAGAGAGACGAAAGGAATGGACGGTGGGAGGTAGAGAGGTAGGGCGGGTGGAAGGAAACTGAGGGATGAGGGAGAAGGAATGTAGACGATGAGGGGGAGCAGTCGAATGGGGGAGAGCCGAAATGAATGAACGGTGGGAGGTAGAGAAGGAGGGCGGGTGGAAAGAAAGGGAGTGATGAGGGAGAAGGAATGTAGACGATCAGGGGGGAGCAGTTGAATGGGGAGAGAAACGAAAGGAATGGACGGTGGGAGGTAGAGAAGGAGGGCGGGTGGTAGGGACGAGGGAGACGGAATGTAGACGATGAGGGCGGGAGCAGACGAATGGGGAGAGAGACGAAAGGAATGGACGGTGGGAGGTAGAGAAGGAGGGCGGGTGGAAGGAAACTGAGGGATGAGGGAGAAGGAATGTAGACGATGAGGGAGGGAGCAGTCGAATGGGGAGAGAAACGAAAGGAATGGACGGAGGGAGGTAGAGAAGGAGGGCGAGTGCAAGGAAAGGGAGGGATGAGGGTGAAGGAATGTAGACGATGAGGGAGGGAGCAGACGAATGGGGAGAGAAACGAAAGGAATGGACGGAGGGAGGTAGAGAAGGAGGGCGAGTGGAAGGAAAGGGAGGGAGCAGACGAATGGGGAGAGAAACGAAAGGAATGGACGGAGGGAGGTAGAGAAGGAGGGCGAGTGCAAGGAAAGGGAGGGATGAGGGTGAAGGAATGTAGACGATGAGGGAGGGAGCAGACGAATGGGGAGAGAAACGAAAGGAATGGACGGAGGGAGGTAGAGAAGGAGGGCGGGTGGAAGGAAAGGGAGGGATGAGGGAGACGGAATGTAGACGATGAGGGCGGGAGCAGTCGAATGGGGAGAGAGACGAAAGGAATAGAAGATGGGAGGTAGAGAACGAGGGTGGGTGGAAGGAAAGTGATGTAAGAGGGAAAAGGAATGTAGACGATGAGGATGGGAGTAGTCGAATGGGGGAGAGACGAAAGGAATGGACGGTGGGAGGTAGAGGAGGAGTGCGGGTGGAAGGAAAGGGGGTGATGAGGGAGAAGGAATGTAGACGATGAGGATGGGAGTAGTCGAATGGGGGAGAGACGAAAGGAATGGACGGTGGGAGGTAGAGGAGGAGTGCGGGTGGAAAGAAACTGAGGGATGAGGGAGAAGGAATGTAGACGATGAGGGAGGGAGCAGACGAATGGGGAGAGAGACGAAAGGAATAGACGGTAGGAGGTAGAGAAGAAGGGCGGGTGGAAGGAAAGGTAGTGATGAGTGTGAAGGAATGTAGACGATGAGGGAGGGAGCAGACGAATGGGGAGAGAGACGAAAGGAATGGACGGTGGGAGGTAGAGAAGGAGGGCGGGTGGTAGGGATGAGTGTGAAGGAATGTAGACGATGAGGGAGGGAGCAGACGAATGGGGAGAGAGACGAAAGGAATAGACGGTAGGAGGTAGAGAAGGAGGGCGGGTGGTAGGGATGAGTGTGAAGGAATGTAGACGATGAGGGAGGGAGCAGTCGAATGGGGAGAGAGACGAAAGGAATGGACGGTGGGAGGTAGAGAAGGAGGGCGGGTGGGAGGAAAGGTAGTGATGAGTGTGAAGGTATGTAGACGATGAGGGAGGGAGCAGACGAATGGGGAGAGAGACGAAAGGAATGGACGGTGGGAGGTAGAGGAGGAGGGCGGGTGGAAGGAAAGTCGATGTGATTTGTTTCACTCATACAGAGCCTCTATTCTTCAGGAGATTTAAATAACCGGTTGGTTCATGGTTTGTGCAAAGGACACTCCCATTGCTCCTGTTCATCGTCGGGTCTGCGAGAAAATACGGCCCCAGGGCAAACACCCATGCCCCAGCGAGGTGAGTGAGCTGCCCCTCCTTCCGAGTAACGTGAACAGTTCCCCTGGTAAATCGTGTCCCCCACGGGGTGTCCACGACTTTCTCTTCCAATGGGGTGTCCACGACTTTCTCTTCCAGTGGGGCACTCTATCTTCCATTCTTTATCCCATGACTCTCTCTCTCTCTCTCTCTCTCTCTCTCTCTCTCTCTCTCTCTCTTTCTCTCCATGACTCTCTCTCTCACCACTTTGCCTCCACCATTCCTCTCTTCCCTTCTTTCCCACCTTCCCTCTCTCTCACCTCTTCCCCATTATCACAACTCACTCTCCCATTTCTCTGCCGCTCTCTCTTTCTCCTCTCCACCTCCCGTGTCACCCCAAACTAGTGATACACCCCCAGCCTATCCACCGTTTGCACCCCGATCACAGTTCCCTGCATTATCCCCCTCCATTCCGTTTTTTCAGGGGTTGGGATGTAGGTGGTGTTTGGGAATTTGGTAACGTTCAGCCCCGAACTTCCAGCTGTTTGTCAGAATCACTCTCCCTTCTTCCCATTTCCCACCCTCCCCCTCCGTCGCCCAATATCCATCCCTCACTTCCTTAATCCTCCCCCAATCCTCTCCTTCTCTTGCACCACATCGTTCCTCTTTTCTTTTAGCCCTCTTCCTCCTCCTTACGTCTGCCACACTCACTCCCTCTCTCCCCTCGACCAACATCGCCCGTATCTGCACTTTCTTCCCTCCTTGCCTCTCCTCCTTCCCCACCAACTCTCAACCTCTCCATTTCCGTCATCTCTACACCCCGTCCCCTTCCCCACACCTGTCCGCTCTCCCTTCACCTCTCCCCTTTCCTCATGCACCTCCGTCATTCTTACTTCTTCCCTCACCCTCGCTTCCTCCCTTCTCCATTCCTTTCCATCACTTTCCCTTTGCACGGCTCTCCTCAGTTCTCGATGTCGTGCTGCGTACAGCACTGCGAAGCGTTGCGTTGAGGGAGCCCCACCCGTCTTGTGCACCACGCACCACGCTGGTGGGCAGCCACATCCCTCCGGGGTGGGAGGACGAGTGGAATTGTGAAGGGCAGGCAGCTTTTCCGGATTTCCCCAGGAGCCGGGATTCCAACGACGAGTTTCCACCACCTTTCGCGTTCCACTTCTTTTTCACCCCCCACCTTTCTCACCCCATTTACCTCGCGATGTCCCACTGCAGGAGCCGCCGCCTTTCACACAGGACAGTTAAGGTGAGGGAGAGAGCGCCGGAGAGGATGCGGAGGGTCAGAGCGGAGAAGGATATTAGAGGGGGACGAGTGGGGAACAGGAGAAGGAGGAGGAGTGGGTACTCCCATGACCATAAGGTATGGGGTAATCCCTCCGGCGCACCGAGGAACGGGAGATGATTTCTTCAGAGTCATGCTGAACCGGGAGATGCGGAGATGGTCGGAGGTGACGGACGTCCTGTCTTCATTCATCCGACCCACTGGCTCACCTTCACTTATTTTCACCTCCCCTGCGATTTTTTTAATATATAGCCAGAGGGTGGGGAATCTGTGGAATTTGTTGCCACAGGAAGCAGTGGAGGCTATCATTGGGTGTATTTAAGGCAGAGATTGATACGTATCTGAATAGTCAATGCATCCAAGATTACGGTGAGAAGGCGGGGGAATGGGACTAAAGGGGGGATTGGATCAGCTCATGATGAAATGGCAGCAGACTCGATGGGCCGAACGGCCGTCTTCGGCTCCTTTGGCTTATGGTCTTATGGTCTTACGGTCTTCCCTGTCCTCACCTCCAAAATCTCATTTGTCCACTCCTTGCCTCTTCCCCACCTCAGTCCCTTTGATATCCTCCTTCCTCATCTGTCTCCCTCCCTCTGTCGCCTTCACCTTCTCTCCGGCACCACTCCCCTCCATTCTTCCCACATGCTACTCCCCTGCTTCTCTCTTTCCCCAACCTTTCCGCCTCTCTTTCACCTCCCAGTATCACTACCGCACCTCTTCGTCTCCCTCTCAATGTACGCTGTTCCACCACCAAATGTTTCTTCCCCTCCTCTCAACTCCCTTTCTATCGCCTCCTTTCTCTCTCTCCGAACACCCTCAGACTTCACTCTCCCATCTCTTTTTCCCTGCTATCCCCTGTACATCTCTGCCCACTTGCCCTTTCGCACTCTCTCTCTACCGTCCATGATGCCTCTAATATGTTTCAGTTTCGCTCCTTTCCCCAACTCTCTCCCTCTCTCTACCCATCTCTCCTAACCAACTGTCCTCCTCAGTCAAAGAACAATGCAGCACAGTGCATGCCATTAGGCCCAAAATGTTGCGCCGACCTTCAAACCCAGCCTCCCATATAATCCCCCACCTTAATTTCCTCCATATACCTGTCTAGTAGTCTCATAAATTTCACTAGTGTATCTGTCTCAACCACTTACTCAGGCAGTGCATTACACGCACCAACCACCCTCTGGGTAAAACAAACCTTCCTCTAATATCCCCCTCTAACTTCCCTCCCCTTACCTTAAATCCAGGTCTTCTTGTATTGAGCAGTGGTGCCCTGGGGAAGAGGCGCTGCTGTCCACTCTATCTATTCCTCTCAATAACTTGTACACCTCTATCTTGTCCCCTCTCATCCTCCTTCTTCCCTGAGAGTAATGTCCTAGCTCCCTTAATCCGTTAGATTTTATTTTGCTCGTTTAGAGTGGAGACAATGATAGGCAGGATGCTGGAATGCTCTTCTTGCAGGAGGTTATAAGTCAGCGAGACCTCTGGCGTCCCTTACAAGGACAGCCGCAAGAAGAGCATCCAGCTGCAGCTCCTAACAAACCGCGTTCAGGAAATGGAGCAGGAGTTGGATGACCTCTGGATCATTCCGGAGAATGGGAAGTTTATAGATAATATACAGGGAGGTAGCTATGCCAAAGGAGCAGCGCACAGGCAATTGAGAGACCGTCAGGCCAGGGAAGTGGAAAGGGCAGGTAAAGCAGGGCTCACCTGTCGCCATTGCCGTCAACAACACGTATACCGATTTGCATAGTGTTGGGGGGGGGATGACTCACCTTGGACAAGCTACGGCAGAAGGATCTCTGGCACTGACAGGTTCTGCAGTGCAGAAGGGAGGGGGGCAGATGAGGAGAGCGATAGTGATAAGGGACTCGATAGTTCGAGGTACAGACAGGAGATACTGTGGTCGTGACAGAGACTCCCGGGTGGTTTATTGACTCACGGGTGCCAGGGTCAGGGAGGTCTCTGATCGCGTGCACAGCATTCTGATGTGGGAGGGTGAACGGCCAGATGTCATTGTACACATCGATACCAATAGTAGGAAGAAAGAGTGAGGAGGTCCTGAAGAGTGAGTATAGAGAGCCTGGTGGGAAGTTAAAAAGCTGGACTTCAAAGGTGGTAATCTCAGGATTGCTACCTGTACCATGTGCCAGTGCGGGTAAGAACAGGATGCTCTGGAGGATGAACGCGTGTCTGAGGAACTGGAACAGGGGGAAGAGTTTCATATTTCAGGTTCACTGGGAAGGTGGGAACTGTACAAAAGACAAGGCGTACACCTGAAGTACAGGTGGACCCAAAACGTTGAAGGGAGGTTTGTTACTGCTTTGGGGGGCGTTTAATCTAAATTTACAGGGGGATTGGAACCAGAGTGCCTGACAGTGGAGCGGGAGTGAAAATGAATGGTGTTAAAGGTTCATTGAACTTTCACAAATAGAAGGGTTGTGTGTGGTGGTAACAAACTACTGAGGAGTGTCTATTTCAATGCGACGAGTATTGTGGGGACGGCAGACGAGCTGAGGGCGTGGATTGACACATGGTATCATGACATTATAGCCATTAGTGAAACCTGCTACACGAGGGGTAGGACCGACAGCTTAATATCTCAGGGTTCCGATGTTTCAGCCGTGATAGAGGCAGAGTGATCAAGGGTGGGGAGTCTTGGCACTGCTAGTCAGGGAAAATGTTACAGCAGCGCTCAGGCAGAACAGATTAGAGGGCTTGTCTGCCAAGACCATATGGGTGGAGCTGAGAAACAGGAAAGGTATGACCACACTTATCGGGTTGTATTATAGACAACCCAACAGTCAGCGAAAATTGGTGCAGCAAATCTGCAGAGAGATAGCAGACAACTGCAGTAAACATAAAGTTGTGATAGCAGGGAATTTTAATTTTCCACATAATGATTGGGACTCCCATACTGTTAAATTTCTAGACTGGTTAGTGTTTGCAAAGTACGTTCAAGAAAGTTTTCTGAATCAATATATTGAGGTATTGACTGGAGAGGATGCAATACTAGTTCTCCTATTAAGAAAAGAGTTATGCCAGGTGACGGAAGTGTGTACAGGGGAACACTTTTGTTCCAATGATCATACCAACATTAGCTTTAACTTGATCATTGATAAAGATAGATCAAGCGCGCGGGTTGAGGTTCTAAACTTGAAAAAGACCTATTTTGAAGAAATTAGAAAAAAAAATAAAACGCGTAGATTGGGACAGGTTGTTCTCTTGCAAGAATGTCGTTGGTACGTGGAAGGTCTTCCAAGCAGAAACTTTGAGAGAACAGACCTTGCATGTTCCTGTCAGGATTAAAGGAAAAGTGAATAAGAATATGGAAACTTGGTTTTCTGGGGATATTGGAACTCTGATAAAGAAGAGAAAGGTGTATGACAAGTATAGGAAACAGGGTGGAAGTTACTCGAGGACTATAAAAAGGGCAAAAAAAAAAAAACAACTTAAGAACCTATTCAGGAGGGCTAAAAGAAGACATGAGGTTGCTTTGGCAGTCAAGTTGAAGGATAATCCAAAGAGATTCTACAGGTATCTTAACAGCAAAATGATAGTAAGGGTTAAAACTATTCCTTTTGAAGATCAGAGTGGTCGGCTATGTATTGGACCAAAAGAAATGCAGGAGACATTAAATGTTTTTTTTTTATTCTGCGTCAGTTTTTACTAAGGAAACTGCCATGGAGTCAATGGACGTGAGGCGAACGAGTAATGAGGTCATGGGACCTTTACAGATTGAATAGCTGGAGCTGTTTGCTATCTTGAGGCAGATCAGAGTAGATAAAGCCCCAGGACCTGACAGGTTATTTTCTCGGATGTTGAAGGAGACTAGTGTTGAAATTGCAGGGGCCCTGCAAGTATAATTAAAGTGTCCGTATCTGCGGGTGAGGTGCCGGAAGATTGGAGGATAGCTCATGTTGTTCCATTGATTAAAGAAGGTCCTAAAAGTAATCCTGAAAATTATTGTCCAGTAAATTTGATCTCGGTAACAGGTAAATTATTGGAAGGAGTACTAAGAGATATGATCTACAAGTATTTAGCGAGACAGCGACTTATTAGGGAGAGTCAACAGGTCTTTTTGCGTAGAGGTCAACACCTCTACATGCTTAACAAATCTATTACAGTTTTTCGAGGAGGTTTCAAGAAAGGAGATGAAATGAAGGCAGTTCATGTTGTATACATGGACTTCAGTAAGGCCTTTGACAAGGTCCCGTATTCGAGGATAGTTAGGAAGATTCTGTCGCTAGGTATACATCGTGAGGTAGTAAATTGGATTAGACATTGGCTCAATGGAAGAAGTCAGAGAGTGGAAATGGAGTATCGCTTCTCTGAGTAGAGGCCTTTGACTAGTGGTGTACCACAGGAATCAGTTCTGGGTCCATTGATATTTGTCATTTATATCAATGATCTGGATAATAATATGGCAAATTGGTCCAGCAAATTTGCTGATGATACAAAGTTTGGAGGTGTAGTTGACAGTGAGGAAGGTTTTCAAATCTTGCAGAGGGATTTGGACCAGCTGGAAAAATGGGCTGAAAAATGGCAAATGGAATTTTATGCGGACATGTGTGAGGCTCGTAAAGAGAGCTTTTGGTACATTGGCGTTTATAAATCAAAGTAATGAGTATAAGAGTTGGAATGCAATGCTGAGGTTGTATAAAGCATTGGTGAGACCAAATTTGCAGTATTGTGTGCAGTTTTGGTCACCGAATTACAGGAAGGGTATTAATAAGTTTGAAAAAGTGCAGAGAAGATTTAAAAGTATGTTGCCAGCCCTTGCGAAACAGAGTTACAGAGAGAGGTTGAATAGGTTAGGGCTTTATTCCCTGGAGCGAAGAAGAATGAAGGGAGATTTGACAGAGTTCTGTACAATAATGTACAATAGGTTTTTCCACTGAGGCCTCGGGGAGAAAAAACGAACAGAGGACATGGGTTTAAGGGGGAAACTTTTAAAGGGAATATTTGGGGACATTAAGGTGAATGGTGGGAGTATGGAATGAGCAGCCAGATGAAGTGGTAATTTTTACATTTAAGAAAAAAGACTGGGACTGTTACATGGCTGAAGGATGTGGTCCAGGTGTAGGTCAGTGGGAATCGGCAGAAAAATGGTTCGGCACAGCCAAGAAGGCCATTTCTGTGCTGTAATATTTTATGGATCTATAGCTTTAAATAAATAGACGGTTTGCCCTAGCAGATCGGCCAGTGAGTCAGTAGGCCAGTGAAGGAGTAGAGCTTTAAGGCTCTGACCCAAGACGTTTTCGCGAGAAGAGATGAAGCCGAGCTTGCACCCAGTTAGGCATTACAATGTTTCCTGATACGGTGATGTGCCTCTCCTGTGAGATGTGGTATTATTGGGGGATCTCCACTCTCCCGCAGTCACATCTGCCAGAAGTGCTTGCGGCTGGCCGATATGGAAGACAGAGTAAGGAATCTGGAGCAACAGCTGGATAACCTTCGACTCATGAGGGAGTATTGGGTAGTCATAGATGAGAGCTACCAGGAGGTAGTTACACCTAGGGACCGGAAACAGGTCGCTGGGTAAGAGTCAGAGGAGAGAGAGGGACGGGGAGTAGACAGATTTTGCGGACCTTCGAAGGCAGCCCGCATGGGTTATTGCCTCCCGGGAGCCAGGGTCCGGGATGTCTCTGTCCGGGTGCCATGACATCTTGGTAAAAGAGGGAAAGCAACCAGAAGTCGAGATACATGTTGGTACCAACGACATAGACACGAAGAGGGATGAGGTCCTGAAGTGTGAGTTTCGGGAACTAGGCAGAAGGCTGAAGATCTGGACCTTAAAGATGGCGTTCTCAGGATTGTGGCCCGTGCTACGTGATAGCGATAGACAAAATTGGAGGAGATAGCAGTTGAAAGTGTGGCTGAGGATTTGGTGCAGGGGGCAGGGTTTTAGAATTTTGGATCACTGTGATCTCCTCTGGGGAACGTGGGACCTGTACAAATTGGATTGATTTCACCTGAACGCAAGGGGGAGCAATGTCCTTGCAAGAGGTTTGCTAGAATGGTCCGGGAGAGTATAAACTAATTTGCAATAGGAATGGGACCCGGAGAGATAGAGCAGTGGAAGAAGTTCATGGAGTAAAGCCAGATCTAACATATAGAGAGGCTTTGAGGAAAGAGTAGCAGAATAAATTGCGTAAAGTTAGCAAGGTAGAAGGGCTAAAGTGCGTGTACTTCAATGCAGGATTCATCAAGAACAAAGAGGAACTGAGAGCTTGGATACATACATGGAATTATGATGTAGTCGCCATGACAGAGACTTGGCTAGCACCAGGACAGGAATGGATTCTCAATATTCCTGGATTTCAGTGCTTAAAAGGGATTTGGGGGCAAGGGTAGGATGGTGGCATTACTGGTCATGGATACTATTACAACTGCAAAGAGGCTGGGGAGTGTCGTAGGATTCTCCTTTGAGTCAGTATGGGTGGAAGTCAAGAACAGGAAGGGCGTAGTCTATTGGAAGTATTGGCCCCCTAGTTGCAGCAGAGATACCGAGGAGCAAATAGGGAGTCAGATATTCGAAAGGTGGAAAAATAACAGGGTTGTTATCATGGGTGACATTAACTTCCCTGATATTGATTGGAACCTGATTAATTCCAATGGATTAGGCGGGGCATAGTTTGTTACGAGTGTCTAGGACATATACCTGTCCTGACGAAGGGTCTCGGCCCGAAACGTCGACAGTGCTTCTCCGTATAGATGCTACCTGGCCTAATGTGTTCCACCAGCATTTTGTGTGTGTTGTATAATGTCCAGCATCTGCAGATTTGCTCGTGTTTCCTGTCACAGTACGTTGACAGGTCGAGTAGGGGGGAATGCCGTACTAGATCTAGTATTAGGTAACGAATTGGGTCAGGTCGTAGATCTCCCAGCTTCTGGGGGACAGAGACCAGCGCTCCCTGGCATTTAGTATTATCATGCAAAAGGATTGAATCGGAGAGGACAGGAAGTTTTTAATTAGGGAAGGGAAAATTATGAGGCTATAAGGCTAGAACTTTCGGGAGAGAATCGGGATGATGTTTTTGCAGGGAAATGTACTATGCACATGTGGTCGATGTGAACAGATCTCTTGCACGATATTAGGGATACATTCGTCCCGGTGAGGAAGATAAAGAATGGCACGGTGAAGGAACAAAGGATGAGAAGTGAGGCGAAAAATCTAGTCAGGTGGAAGAAGACAGCATACATGAGGTGTAGGAAGCAAGCATCAGATGGGTCTATTGAGTAATATAAGGTTGCAAGAAAGGAGGTTAAGAGAGAGCTGAGAAGAGCAAGAAAGGGAATGAGATAGCCTTGGCGGGTAGGGCAAAGAAAGATCCAAGGGCATTCTTCAATTATATGAAGAACTAAAGGATGACAGGAGCGAATGTAGCTTCGACTAGAGCTAAAGGTGGGAAGATGTGCCTGGACTCTGTGGAATTCAGCGAGGTCCTTAATGAGTACTTTTCTACGGTATTCAGCAATCAGAGGGAAATTGTTGACGTTGAGGACAATATGAGTGAGGTAGATGTTCCAGAACATGTTCATATTAAGGGAGAGGAGGTGCTGGATTTGTTAAAATGCATTCGGACGGATGAGTCCACCAGGCCTGACGGAATATTCCCCACGCTGCTCCATGAGCCGAAGAAAGAGTTTGCTGAGCCTTTGGCTAGGATCTTTATGTCCTTGTTGTCAACGGAAAAGGTACTGGAGGATTGGAGGGAGGCGAATGTTGTCCCCTTACTCAAAAATGTTAGTAGGGATAGTCTGGATAATTATAAACCAGACGGCACACACATAATGCCGGTGGAACACAGCAGGATAGGCAGCATCTAAAGGAGAAACATCGACAGTGCTTCTCCTTGTAGATGCTGCCTGACCCGTTGTGTTCCACCAGCGTTTTGTGTGTGTTGTTTGAATTTCCAGCATCTGCAGATTTCCTCGTGTTTGCTCTATAAGTTATGCCTGACGTCTGTGGTGGGAGTGCTACTGGAAAAGATTGTTTGATATAGAATCTATGGGCATTTAGAGAATCATGGTCTGATCAGGGACAGCCAGCATGGCTTTGTGAAGGGCAGGTCATGTCTAACAAACCTGATAGAGTTCATTGAGAAGTCGGCCAGGCATATCGATGAGTGTAGTGCAGCGGATGTGATCTCCATGGGTTATAGTAAGGCATTTGACAAGGTTCCACATGGTAGGCCTATTCAGAAAGTCAGAAGGCATTGGACCGGGGAAGCTGACCAGCTAATTTCAGAACTGTAAGGGCTACAGAAAGCAGAGAGTACAGGTCGAGGGAGTACATTCGGAATGGAGGGTTAGTGAACAGTGGTGTCCCACAAGGTTCAGATCTGGGACCACTATTATTCGTGATTTTTACTAACGACCTGGATGTGGGGGTACAAGGGTGGGTTGGCAAGTCTGCAGACGACACAAAGGTTGGTGGTGTTGTGGATAGTGTTGAGGATTGTCGAAGATTGCAGAGAGGCATTGATAGGATGCAGAAGTGGGCTGAGAAGTGGCAGATGGAGTTCAACCCCGAGAAGTGTGGAGTGGTACACTTTGGAACGACAAAATGGATCGCGAGATAGTGATGCAGCTTCATAAAACTCTGAACAGACCACACTTGGAGTACTGTGTCCTGTTCTGGTCGCCTCATTATAGGAAGGATGTGGAAGCATTGGAAAGGGTACAGATGAGATTTACCAGGATGCTGCCTGGTTTAGAGAGTATGCATTATGATCAGAGATTAAGTTAGATAGGGTATTATTCTTTGGAGAGACGCAGGATGAGAGGAGACATGATTGAGGTATACAATATATTAAGAGGAATTGAAAGAGTGGGCAGCCAGCGCCTCTCCCCCAACACATCACTGCTCAATACAAGAGGACATGGCTTTAAGGTAAGGGGTGGAAAGTTCAAGGGGTATTTTAGAAGAAGGTTTTTTTACTCAGTGAGTGATTGGTGCGTGGAATGCACTGCCTGATTCAGTGGTGGTGGCTAATCCACTAATGAGATTTAAGAGACAAAAAGACAGGTATATGGAGGTGTTTAAGGTGGGGGTTATACGTGAGGCAGGGTTTAATTGTTTGCAAACATTGTGGGCCGAAGGGTCTGTACTGTGCTGTACTATTCTATGCTCTATTATCTATGATATTCATACTGCTGTCATTGGTACCTGTATGGACCAGGCCTTCCGGCTGCTCACTCACACTCTTATGAATCATAGGGGAGAAATAGTGTTCTGAGGGATGTGGAAGGAAGGGGAGATGACCTGAAAGCCACAGAACGGGTCTTCTGATTGCAGCCTTTGGAGCAAAACGTGTGATTTATCATTTTCCTGCTCCGTATCTCATATTCGAGTCTGTTTCGTCACCGAAATCCACTGGCCAATAACTAGGAGGCAGAGACAGAGCGAGACACTCTCCATACTATCCCATCACACATTCCTGGAAACATGCACTGAGAAACGCTCCGTCCACAACGATCCATCACACACTCCCAGGATCTGACACAAAGGCTGGCTCCGTCCACAACGTCCCATCACACACTCCCGGGGTCAGACACCGAGGCTGGCTCCGTCCACAACGTCCTGTCACACACCCCCGGGGTCAGATAACAATGAAGCTACTGAAATATTATCCCATCACACTCCCGGGGTCAGATAACTGTGAAGCTACCGAAATATTATCCCAACACACTCCCGGGGTCAGATAACAGTAAAGCTACCGAAATATTATCCCATCACACTCCCGGTGTCAGACATGTGAATTACCTACGGCACCGTCGCAGCACACCCTACCGGAGTCAGAAAACGTGCGCAACGCGCTCCCCACTCCGTTTCCCCACTCACCAATACCCAGCATTTTGGCGTTCCTGTTGTTTTGAATTGCGTGTGCTTCTCCCGGAGATGGTATGTGTGTGTGCCTCTCCTAAATTTAATGTGTGTGTTCGTGTGACCAGATCGATTGCGGCTATAAGTGGAAGAAAGGGGAGGAGAGCCGAGGCCACGCAAAGGGTGTGGAAACACACGACCGGTCTGTGCATACAGAGCTGTGCAAAGGCTCAGATCCAGGTGATAGATATCCAGTGGAAAGGTCGAGGTGCAATTGCAGACATGATCTATCCCTCATAATCCCTGTAATACAGGCAATATCCTTGTAGATCTCCTCTGCAACCTTCCTATGGCTTCCACATTGTTCCTGCAGTGAGGCGACCAGAACTGAGCACAGTCCTCCAAGTGGGGTCAGACCAGGGTCCGGTAGAGCTGCAACATTTCCTCTCGGCTCCGAAACTCAATCCTCCGGCTCATGAAACCTGGTACTTAACCACAGAGTCAAACTGCGCAGCAGCATTGAGTGTCCTATGGACTCAGACCCCAAGATCCCTCTGATCCGCCTCACTGTCAACACTTAACAATAATACTATATTCTGCCATCGTATTTGACTGATCAAAATAAACCACCTCACACGTATCTGGGTTGAACTCCATCCGTCAATTCCCATTAAGACAGAAAGAGCCGGGGAGAGAAATCTGAAGGGTAAAAATAGAGAGCGGAGAAAAAGGAAGTGGTGGGAGAGCGAGAGGTGGGAGCAGAGAGAGTATGTGTGTGGGCGAGAGAAAGTTCGGGAGGAGAGAGAATGCGTCATATCGCACATTCCCGGGTCAGACACAGAGTGACTCTCCCTCCAGACCGAACCACAACAGACTCCCGGGGACAGATAGAGAGTGAATCTCCCTCCACACCGTCCCATCACACTTTCCCAGGGTAAGAGCGAGTGAATCTCCCTACACACCGTCCCATCACACACTCCCGGGGCCAGACTCAGGGTGAAGCACCCTCCACACCGTCGCATCACACACTCCCGGGGTCAGACACAGAGTGATTATTCCTCTACACGGCCCCATCAAACACTCCCGGGGTCAGACACAGAGTGAATCTCCCTCCACGCCATCCCATCACACTCTCCCGGGGTCAGACACAGAGTGATTATTCCTCTACACTGTCCCATCAAACACTCCCGTGGTCAGACACAGAGTGATTATTCCTCTACACGGTACCATCACACACTCCCGGTGTCAGACACAGTGTGAATCTCCTTCAACACCGTCCCATCACACACTCCCGGGGTCAGACACAGAGTGATTATTCTTCTACACGGTCCCATCAAACACAACGGGAGTAAGACACAGAGTGATTATTCCACTACAAGGTCCTATCAATCACTCCCGGGGTCAGACACAGAGTGATTCTCAATCCACACCGTCCCATCACACACTCCCGGGTCCGACACAGAGAGATTATTCCTCTACACCATACCATCAAACACTCCCGGGGTCAGACACAGAGAGATTATTCCTCTACAACATACCATCAAACACTCCCGGGGTCAGACACATAGTGAATCTCAATCCTCACCGTCCCATCACACACGCCCGGGGTCAGACACAGAGAGATTATTCCTCTACACGGTACCATCAAACACGCCCGGGGTCAGACACAGAGAGATTATTCCTCTACACGGTCCCATCAAACACTCCCGGGGTCAGACACAGAGTGAATCTCAATCCTCACCGTCCCATCACACACTCCCGGGGTCAGACACAGAGAGATTATTCCTCTACACGGTACCATCAAACAGTCCCGGGGTCAGACACAGAGAGATTAATACTCTACACGGTCCCAGCAAACACTCCCGGGGTCAGACACAGAGTCATTATTCCTCTACACGGTCACATCAAACTCTTCCGGGGTCAGACACGGAGTGATTATTCCTCAACACGGTACCATCACACACTCCCGGTGTCAGACACAGGGTCAATCTCCTTCAACACCGTCCCATCACACACACCCGGGGTCAGACACAGAGTGATTATTCCTCTCCACGGTCCCATCAAACACTCCCGGGGTCAGACACAGAGTGAATCTCCCTCCACGCCATCCCATCACACTCTCCCGGGGTCAGACACAGAGTGATTATTCCTCTACACTGTCCCATCAAACACTCCCGTGGTCAGACACAGAGTGATTATTCCTCTACACGGTACCATCACACACTCCCTGTGTCAGACACAGTGTGAATCTCCTTCAACACCGTCCCATCACACACTCCCGGGGTCAGACACAGAGAGATTATTCCTCTACACGGTACCATCAAATACTCCCGGGGTCAGACACAGAGAGATTATTCCTCTACACGGTCCCATCAAACACTCCCGGGGTCAGACACAGAGTAAATCTCAATCCTCACCGTCCCATCACACACTCCCGGGGTCAGACACAGAGAGATTATTCCTCTACACGGTACCATCAAACAGTCCCGGGGTCAGACACAGAGAGATTAATACTCTACACGGTCCCAGCAAACACTCCCGGGGTCAGACACAGAGTCATTATTCCTCTACACGGTCACATCAAACTCTTCCGGGGTCAGACACGGAGTGATTATTCCTCAACACGGTACCATCACACACTCCCGGTGTCAGACACAGTGTGAATCTCCTTCAACACCGTCCCATCACACACACCCGGGGTCAGACACAGAGTGATTATTCCTCTCCACGGTCCCATCAAACACTCCCGGGTTCAGACACAGTGTGATTATTCCTCTCCACGGTCCCATCAAACACTCCGGGTGTAAGACACAGAGTGATTATTCCACTACAAGGTCCCATCAAACACTCCCGGGGTCAAACACAGAGTGAATCTCAATCCTCACCGTCCCATCAGACACTCCCTTGGTCAGACACAGAGAGATTATTCCTCTACACGGTCCCATCAAACACTCCCGGGGTCAGACACAGAGTGAATCTCAATCCTCACCGTCCCATCACACACTCCCGGGGTCAGACACAGTGTGAATCTCCTTCAACACCGTCCCATCACACACAACCGGGGTCAGACACAGAGTGATTATTCCTCTCCACGGTCCCATCAAACACTCCGGGTGTAAGACACAGAGTGATTATTCCACTACAAGGTCCCATCAAACACTCCCGGGGTCAGACACAGAGTGAATCTCCATCCTCACCGTCCCATTAGACACTCCCGGGTTCAGACACAGAGAGATTATTCCTCTACAAGGTACCATCAAACACTCCCGTGGTCAGACACAGAGAGATTATTCCTCTACACGGTCCCATCAAACACTCCCGGGGTCAGACACAGAGTGATTATTCCTCTACACGGTACCATCTCAAACTCCCGGTGTCAGACACAGTGTGAATCTCCTTCAACACCGTCCCATCGCACACTCCCGGGGTCAGACACAGAGTGATTATTCCTCTCCACGGTCCCATCAAACACTCCGGGTGTAAGACACAGAGTGATTATTCCACTACAAGGTCCCATCAAACACTCCCGGGGTCAGACACAGAGTGAATCTCAATCCTCACCGTCCCATCACACACTCCCGGGGTCAGACACAGAGAGATTATTCCTCTACACGGTCCCATCAAACACTCCCGGGGTCAGACACAGAGTGAATCTCCATCCTCACCGTCCCATCACACACTCCCGGGGTCAGACACAGAGAGATTATTCCTCTACACGGTACCATCAAACAATCCCGGCGTCAGACACTGAGTGAATCTCAATCCTCACCGTCCCATCACAAACTCACGGGGTCAGACACAGAGAGATTATTCCTCTACACGGTACCATCAAACACGCCCGGGGTCAGACACAGAGAGATTATTCCTCTACACGGTCCCATCAAACACTCCCGGGGTCAGACACAGAGTGAATCTCAATCCTCACCGTCCCATCACACACTCCCGGGGTCAGACACAGAGAGATTATTCCTCTACACGGTACCATCAAACAGTCCCGGGGTCAGACACAGAGAGATTAATACTCTACACGGTCCCAGCAAACACTCCCGGGGTCAGACACAGAGTCATTATTCCTCTACACGGTCACATCAAACTCTTCCGGGGTCAGACACGGAGTGATTATTCCTCAACACGGTACCATCACACACTCCCGGTGTCAGACACAGGGTCAATCTCCTTCAACACCGTCCCATCACACACACCCGGGGTCAGACACAGAGTGATTACTCCTCTCCACGGTCCCATCAAACACTCCCGGGGTCAGACACAGAGTGAATCTCCCTCCACGCCATCCCATCACACTCTCCCGGGGTCAGACACAGAGTGATTATTCCTCTACACTGTCCCATCAAACACTCCCGTGGTCAGACACAGAGTGATTATTCCTCTACACGGTACCATCACACACTCCCTGTGTCAGACACAGTGTGAATCTCCTTCAACACCGTCCCATCACACACTCCCGGGGTCAGACACAGAGAGATTATTCCTCTACACGGTACCATCAAATACTCCCGGGGTCAGACACAGAGAGATTATTCCTCTACACGGTCCCATCAAACACTCCCGGGGTCAGACACAGAGTAAATCTCAATCCTCACCGTCCCATCACACACTCCCGGGGTCAGACACAGAGAGATTATTCCTCTACACGGTACCATCAAACAGTCCCGGGGTCAGACACAGAGAGATTAATACTACACGGTCCCAGCAAACACTCCCGGGGTCAGACACAGAGTCATTATTCCTCTACACGGTCACATCAAACTCTTCCGGGGTCAGACACGGAGTGATTATTCCTCAACACGGTACCATCACACACTCCCGGGGTCAGACACAGAGTGATTTTTCCTCTCCACGGTCCCATCAAACACTCCCGGGTTCAGACACAGTGAGAATCTCCTTCAACACCGTCCCATCACACACTCCCGGGGTCAGACACAGAGTGATTATTCCTCTCCACGGTCCCATCAAACACTCCGGGTGTAAGACACAGAGTGATTATTCCACTACAAGGTCCCATCAAACACTCCCGGGGTCAAACACAGAGTGAATCTCAATCCTCACCGTCCCATCAGACACTCCCTTGGTCAGACACAGA